>NC_066878.1:10758059-10840559 GCF_022985175.1 Labeo rohita
AGTGTGGATGAGAATTAAGTGTTAATAGTTGAACTGTTTGTGTTTACAGAGAGATGGACATGCTATCAATCGAATCTTTACTATTTTTCTTCTGAGTGGAAGAGCTGGACTGAGAGCAGAAGATACTGTACAGAGAGAGGAGCAGATCTGATCATCATAAACAACAAAGAGGAACAAGTAATTTAAATATATTTTGTGTGTGTGTGTGTCTATGACATATCAGGACACAAATTTGTATAATGACATGGGTATGACATAGGTATTATAAGGAGAGGGTTACTTATGAGGACATTTTCCCATGTCCCCACTTTTCAAAAGGCTTATAAATAATACAGAATGAGTTTTTTTGAGAAAGTAAAATTGTGCACAGTTTCCTGTGAGGGCTAGGTTTAAGTGTAGGGTTGGTGTAGGGCGATAGAAAATATGTTTTGTACAGTATAAAAACTATTACGCCCCACAATTCACAAAAACAAACTTGTGTGTGTTTGTGTGTGTCTTGTTCAGATGGATATACAAGTATGTCTGTATGAAATCAACTGAATTTTGGCATTATCAAATTTCAATGTAATTGCTTCATCTTTTTAGGATCTTATTAAAAAAAGTCTACTTTTGCTTATTTCTGGATTGGTCTAACTGACAATGATGAAGAAGGCAGATGGAAATGGGTTGATGGCAGCACACTGACCTCTGGGTGAGAAATCACCGAATTGAGCTGATTATTATGTAATAATTGATTCTCACAGTCAGTATCATATCACACAGAAAGCACCACTGAACATCTAATACTGATCTGTTGATGCAGGTTCTGGAGTTCTGGAGAGCCCAACGGATATAAAGGACAGAACTGTGTTTTATCTTCTCCATTAGGATGGATTGATTATTCATGTAATTTGTCATTTCAGTGGATCTGTAAGAGGAGCACTTTAAAATGATTAAATCACATACAAATCCCATATTTTTATGCTGTAAACTATGAACAGACAAACTTGCTCATTTTTATTAGTAGACTACATTCTGGTGATTATGTAAATCCAACAAATGATCATTTGCTCATTATGGCAGTGTTTATATGTCTACTTGAAATATACATATGGAAAGGGAGTTCATATGTCAGATACTGTACACGTTTTGGGCTGCTTTGGTCTTCTGTTAGTTGTAACCATACTTTATTTTGTTTGTCAAAGTCACCAACATAAAAAAGGACCACCTTATGTAATACAAATGCGATTTTAACCATAACATCATAATCTTGTATTAACTAGTCATCATGTTTGCTTTTGTGAAACCTTAACCTCGACCTGATATATGAAGAAGCCTGATTTTGTGGTGTGTAATAAGTGTATTTCCAGACCTGGAAAATTTGTATAATGAAAATGGATTTGTCTTGTTATGCCTAGCTTAAAAATATTTATTGAGTAGAAATTGTGAGTAAAAGTATTGAGTTTTTCCTTATATGGTAATAACAAATGACTGAAAAAGACAAATTCATTGGCTAAAATTAGAGGGAACCCTGAAGAACACTTATCTCTTAAAATATCTGAAAATATGAATTTGTATTTTAGTATTTGTAGGATTTTAGTTGTTTAGTTATGTATGGACATACACTACCAGTCAAAAGTTTTATCAATATGCTATTATCAATATTTAAAACAGTTGAGTACATTTTTTTCAGGAAAGAGCCAAAGATCAAAATTATATTTAAAAATATATATATAACAAGTTATAGAAATGAATATTTTTATTTAGCAAGGATGCTTTAAATTGATCAAAAGTGGTGATAAAAATGTTTATAATGTTACAAAGATTTCTATTTCAAATGCTGTTCTTCTGAACTTTCTATTCATCAGAAGAATCTGAAAAATATTCTGCTCAGCTGTTTTCAATGTAATAATAATACATGTTTTTTGATCAACAAATCAGAATATTAGAAAGATTTCTGAAGGATCATGTGACTGGAGTAATGATGCTAAAAATTCAGCTTTGAAATCATGAAATAAATTACATTTTAAAATATATACAAATAGAAAACAGATATTTTAAATAGTAAAAATATTTCCAAGTGTTACGGTTTTTGCTGTACTTTGATTCAAATAAATACAGGCTTCAAAAACTTTTGAGTGGTAGTGTACAGTATATAGTGGTTGGGCTATGAATATATTTGATATTTGATTATTCAGTATTCTCTTACTTCAGTTATTTGTTCATCAAGGATCCAGTGTTGTACAGAGTCTCATGCTGGCTGACTGGACAGGACAGTGACAAACACAAACCAGCACAGCTGCTTCAGTGTACAGGTAATTACTTTCACTTCTATGATAAAATTAATAAATAGGTAAAAACTTCACCATTTGCACATGTTTGGTTGTTTCATATCATGTCTGTGGTGTTCAGGGAGTGATTGTCTGAGGAACAGAAAGTATAGAGCAGCTGCAGTGTGTTTGGTGCTGCTGTGTGTCATCCAGACAAAAAAAAAATATGTATTTCATCAAATGCTTGATCAAAATGCCAATGAACTGTGATCATCATTTCAAGCTTCTAACGAAAAAAGCAGAACTTTTATTCAAACCACATTTGCGATGTGGACGTCATTATCAACTTAACTTCACGGAGGTTGAGGTTAGAGAATTTGTGGAAAAATGTTGTACGTGAACTAAACCATGAAGAAGGATAAAAACGACTCGTCAAACAGCACTAGAGAGGAGTGAAGTATCTACGCAGATCTTTATGTCAGTAACTTTCTCTCTATTTTCAAGGCCACGATATTCATTCTTGATGGTGAAAACTTGAAGAGATTCAATAATTCACCTCACTGTTTTCCAGCGGCACCAAGCATTCACGCTAGCTGAGGTTTGAATGATAAGTAGGATTTTTACAGGGATCAACATAACACACACATTAAAGGAGAACTCCACTTTCATCTGCATCTTTATATGTATAAATTCAGCCACTTTCTCCTGTAGCTGCTTCAATATCTCCATCCACTCAACCACTCTTCAAGCAGAAATGGATACTTTAGCCAGTGCTATATTGTCCATCACATCTGTGGTGCTTCAGTGTCCACTTAATTAACTCCAAAACCTGCTGTATTACCTCAGAGCCATAAGAACCTAAACACCCTCAGTTAAAGCTGTAATAATGGAATTTCATTGCAGATTCGACAAACTGTCCAGTCTGTTATGGTTTGCGGTCTGGAGATCGGTTTCCATTTCAGCCGTGTTTTTGCAGCATTAAGCAATGTAGCCAATCACAGACATATCTGTTGATTTTTTTAACCCAACAGCCAGATGCAATGTAAATAAGAGATTCATTGTGCACCACAGATAACTTCATTGATTATAACGTAACTTTGTGAGATTGCAATGAGCTAGGATGAGTGAAAGCTTTTTAGTGATTAAAAACAGAGCACTCTTTGCAATATACAGCACTAAAACCCATTTTACGAATTACATCTCATGTTTAACCACTACACAGACATCTGAGTCAGCTGTAAATTCCCGGAGATCTGGCCAAGTTGAGGCGCTCTCGGGCAGGTTTTTAGCGCCAAACGGCCACGGACACTGTGGAGCTCACTGTTCAAAAAGGTTGACGCAAATTTTAAAATAAACATTATCTTTATTAACAAACCGCGTATTTGAAGGCCAAACAAGTACATTCTCACCTAAAAAGCTCTGAAAACTACATTCCGTGACACAAAACGGAGTGATACAAACAGTGAAACAGCTCTTGGAGTTCAGCTGGACTGTAATATCAACACTCTTATCAGCCAATCAGATTCGAGAACCGGACAGAACTGTTGTATGTATATACACTGACCAAACTTATAAACGCAACACTTTTGTTTTTGCTTCCTTTTTTTGTGAGCTGAACTCAAAGATCTAAGACTTTTTGTATGTACACAAAAGGCCTATTTCTCTCAAATATTGTTCACAAATCTGTCTAAATCTGTGTTAGTGAGCACTTCTCCTTTGCCGAGATTAATCTATCCACCTCACAGGTGTGGCATATCAAGATCAGGGCCGGTTCTAGACAGGCACATATGGGGGGGCAGTCAGAAATGTGAAGGGGGCATCATGTGTACACATCATGTTCGAGCACTGTTTTTTTCCCTGTGCTTATAGTAACAGTATTTTCCTTGCTGAATTGTGTTGTTAGCTGTGTCCAAAGCCTGGAGAAGTGGATTGCACTTTGTCAGGCCTCTACCTTCAGACCTGTCCAATTTGGGTGTCCCACTTGAAGACTAAGCTCCTGCTGGTATAGCTCTTAAGGTCACTGAGGCACGCAAACCCCCTGACCACAATAAGGTGGCAATCCCTCAGGGGGGGAAACTGAAAAATAAAAATTAAATAAATAAAACAAAATAAAATAAAATATCCTTAATCCAGATTTTATCAATCAATGACATAACATTTATTTTAGCTGGGTGGTCTAATTCTCAAAAACGTTTAACCTAAAGTAAGACTTAACACTATTACTAGAATATTTACAAAACTGAAAGGTTGTCTTATGAATAATAAAAAAAAACTAAGTAAAAGCAGATGGGCTATAGAACATGGGCTATTTTTTTTTTATAAAAACGCTGCAGCTTCTTCAAAGTCTTTCCACTCCGTGACCACGCTGAAATCCGACACAACACTACGTTAGCCTGCGTCTTGACTCATTTGCATACGGACGGTGATTGGATGTTTACCGAGGGCTAAGGGGAGGAGTGTGTGTGTGTGGGCGTGTGTGCGTGCGCTGCAGCCTGTGAATGAATACACACAGCGGAGGGACAGAGACATGAGGAAAATCTAATACCGTATTATGTAGTGTCCCTTTTTCGGCTGATTTTTCCGCTACCGCAGATCATTTTGTCAACTTGTAATATATTCATTTTGTGAGTATATTAACATGTGCTTTCTCAAGTTTTCAAAATTTTGATTTGAGGGGGCAAGACATTTATTTGAGGGGGCACTGCCCCCTCTTGCCCCTGCGTAGAACCGGCCTTGATCAAGATGCTGATTAGACTGCATGATTATTGCACAGGTGTACTTTAGGCTGGCCACAATAAAAGGCCACTCTAAAATGTGTAGTTTTACTGTATTGAGGGGTCCGGGGCGGTCCGAAAACCAGTCAGTAACTGGTGTGACCACCATTTGCCTCACGCAGTGCAACACATCTCCTTCGCATAGAGTTGATTAGGTTGTTGATTGTGGCCTGTGGAATGTTGGTCCACTCCTCTTCAATGGCTGTGCGTAGTTGCTGGATATTGGCAGGAACTGGAACACGCTGTTCTACACGCCGATCCAGAGCATCACAAACATGCTCAATGGGTGACATGTCCGGTGAGTATGCTGGCCATGAAAGAACTGGGATGTTTTCAGATTCCAGGAATTGTGTACAGATCCTTGCAACATGGGGCTGTGCATTATCATGCTGCATCATGAGGTGATGGTCGTGGATGAATGTCACAACAATGGGCCTCAGGATCTCGTCACGGTATCTCTGCATGATTATTGCACAGGTGTGCCTTAAACTGGCCAACTGGACATCATATCAGAAGCTGTTTTATTATTTAAACATTACAGAGATGGAGTTTAGAGGAATCGTGGAAAAATCAAAACTTCTTAAGACATTTGTATGTGAGCTAAAGCATAAAGAAGGATAAAAAACGATTTGTCAAACTGAACGAAACTTCTTCTCGGGTCTTAATGTCAGTAACTTTCTATTCTCAAGGCCATGAGTTTCATCCTTGATGGTGACAACTTGAAGATGGCCTATTCAATAATTCACCTCACACTGCTTTCCAGCAATGGCAAGTATTCAGTCTAGCTGAGGCTTATATGATAATGATAAGTAGCATTTAACAGGAATCAACATAACATGCATATTAACTTGTTTTTCCCTGAACCTACCTGAGTTCCTGGAACCTTTCTCTACGCCTGTTTGAATACTGCTTTGTGAGATGGTTTGTTAAAAAAAAAAAAAAAAAACAGTCTTGTGTGGTGTGAGTACATACCCATGGTGTCCACTTTTTAATTTTTAAACTCTTAGGGCATGATGACATGCTGTTTATATAGAAAATCAATTAAGTATTGCAGTGGAATGGAAAAACGTGATATGTTTCACATTTTAAATAGTTAAACTAAGGCTAAACAGAATCCTGGGTTATCTTGCTTTAATGCCGCTTCACACTGCTCACAATTTACCTGGAGTTCACAATTAATCTGGGTATTTATAAAATGACGTTTCAGACTGCAAATTCCTAAACCCCGGGTTTATATTCTTATTTGCATATGTTTGGTGTCAGTGATTGGACCATGGCAGCATACAGCCAGCTTACATAAAGCATTGATGATTGCACATCCTGTTGCTGGCTGTATTATCAAGTTTTTCCTGAATGGACATTTTGGACAATAAAGGTAAGAATAAAACAGACATTTATCCCTCTGGTTGAAAAGTTTTCCGTCACCGTTTGACTTTTCTTTTACTCTCAAATGCTGAAACGACTGTTTGTACAGCACAAGCAGTGTTTCTGTGATCCAAAACCGGTGCTAACGCTGCTCCATAACGGGGTTTTATAGGCTGCATCCGAAAACTCAAAAATGCCGCTTTCAGCGAACGCATTCCAAGGTAGGAAGGCATCCAGGCACATCCGAATCCAAAGTTAGCTTTACTTTCTGCCTTTGAGATACCTTCATCTGATCGATTTTTGATAGCAGCAGTATCCTTTGCTGCCTTTAATATCCCACAGTCATTCCGTGATGGTTGAGCTAAAAATAAAAATGGTGTCTGAAAGTTGCATTTGGTAGTCAGTTTGAGTTTAAATGTAACTTTTTGCACTTTTGATGTTATTTCTTGCGAGAAATCAGTATTAATATTTATTTAGTAGTCACCAAAACTCATTCTATTTTGTTGTAGATCATTAAACCATTACCCTGCCTCAGAAGCCTGTCTGAAATCAGTTTCATGACGTGCTTTCGTGCAAAAATGCTGCCTGCAATGTGATTGCCTGATAAGGCAGCTAAGCAGCAAGTCAGCTGCCTAGGTTTTCAGATGCAGGCATAATAAATAGCAGCGCTAACTCCACTTCTGTGGTTAAAACAGAGTTTAGAACAACAATAACCTGGATTAAGCGCAGTGTGAAAAGTGGTATGTAACTGTGAGGAGGATGGAAAATAGTTTGTCTTCTCATAAACTAGCTAAATTTGCATTTTCTGTCAAATCAGTATTCTTTATCAGTGCTCAAAAATTGTACAAACTGTGGTTCATGTGCACTCGAGTCATAGATATGATAATAATTCCTTACATTTATATAGCGCTTTTCTGGGCACTCAAAGCACTTTACATAGAAGGGGGAATATCCTCAACCACCACCACTGTGCAGCATCCAAATGGATGATGCAACGGCAGCCATATTGCGCCAGAACGCCCACCACACACCAGCTTATTGGTGGAGAGGAGATGTGAGTGATGAAGCCAATCAGAATATGGGGATGGTTAGGAGGCCATGATGGTCAGAGGCCAATGGGCAAATTTGGCCAGGATGCCAGGGTTACACCCATACTCTTTTTTCGAAGGACATCCTGGGATTTTTTAATTACCACAGAGAGTCAGGACCTCGGGTTTAACGTCTCATCCGAAGGACAGTGCTCTTTGACAGTATACTGTCCCCATCACCATATTGGTGCATTAGGACCCACACAGGCCACAGGGTGAGCACCCCCTGCTGGCCTCACTAACACCTCTTCCAGCAGCAACCTTGTTTTCCCAGGAGGTCTCCCATCCAGGTACTGACCAGGCTCAATCCTGCTTAGCTTCAGTGGGCAAGATCAAGATCAGTGATCATCCAGATTTGAGTGCACCATGAGAAAGGCTTACAGTTAGGGCTGCACCATTAATTGTATTTTAATACAATACTTCTTAATACTTCTTTTACGATGTTGGCCCACTGGTTATTCATTATGAAAACATTTTGTCCCTTTCATTTTCAATGTCCATTATTCTACTCAAATGAGCAAAAAAGTGCTATACAGGCAGTTTGTGTTCCTTTACAATGCAGCTTGTGTTGTTTGCTGCAACTGAATCTGTGAGCAAGCCTTTTTACTCACAAATTTTAATAAATCTAAACATGAATCTTAGCTACATTGTTTGCTATAGAAGGTTTGCATATATATCATGATTTGGTCAGTTACCCAGATGTGCAGCCATATCGGCGATACTTTAATGTAAACAACAGCATGGATTGCACGGTTAATGTACTACTGAATATGTTGTTTGCTAATTTAGGCTGTCTGAACCACAAACACACACACACACACAACTTGTGGGAGCTGCTAAATCATATAGAGAAGGACTTACTAAGCAGGAAAGGGCACAAAATTTTGACAAACTAAAGTTAATAGGGGGTAAAGATATATATGAGCAATATTAATTAAGATGTTAGCCTGATATTTCACCTACCTGACTGGAAATTATAAGAACAAACACAAATGTTGTCAAGATTCTTGCTCTGGAAATTCTTGTCCAGTTTGACCAACCACAAACGTCTTTTGTTCCTCAGACAGTTTTTGCACTCTTCTCCTTGATTTGTTATAACTTTTGGCAGTGTATAGTACTCCAAATGTTTTTCCCAATCCCTGACTGGAAATTATAAGAACAAACACAAATGTTATCAAGATTCTTGCTCTGGAAATCCTTGTCCAGTTTGACCAACCACAAACGTCTTTTGTTCCTCAGACAGTTTTTGCACTCTTCTCTTTGATTTGTTATAAATTTTGGCAGTGTATACTACTCCAAATGTTTTTCCCAATCCGACTGATTAGTACAGCCTAAAACATGACAATAATTGACCATTTTCAGCAGCAATAATCAGCTAAATATGTGAGTTTCATTCGGTTCAGTGGCATTGTTTACATTCAGTGCCGCCAATATGGGCGATTGATGACGTGTCGTGAAAACACATCCACACATCCTCTATGCTACAATACAAAGTGTTTTTTCTTTTAATAGCAAAACCTTATAATATTAGGAATTTTACTGTTTTACCTTTTGAGAGAAGCATTTCTCAAATGCAACATTCAAGTTTTTCATCATGAGGTAAAATATAACCCTATACGTATGAAGTGAAGTTCTCTTGAAAGTGCAATAACTCTGATTAAATATAGAAAGAAACTGTTTTTATACTAAATGGTAATTGTGATTATAATTTTAGCAATATTATGTAACATTACAATACTTTCTGCAAACATATTCTTACATTTTGTTGAAGTAAAGCAAAATGGAACACAAAAACACCCTTCAGTCTGTGTGGAGAGATATTGTCTTTTCTGATGAGGTTTGGAGAGAGTCCCATTAGCTGAATGGACTATAGTGTCACATCAACAGACAAAAACCTCAGGCAGGATGTAGCAAGCTGGAATGCTAGAAGGTTCCCATGGAAACTGTGGAGCGTGGAATATTTCTCGGGAAGTCTCTGAACATTTCATACTGGTGGATGAGAAGACCTTTGATCATCCTTAATAGTCTGATGGGGAGTGTGCTCCAGAATATAACCAAGAACTTATAAAATACAGCTGTGTCTATATACTAAGCTGCAAGCAAGTATGTTTTTAACACAAAAGTTCCCAAAAGATGGTTGCTGAAAATGGATGCATCACTTCACGCAGAGAGTGAAATGCATTTAGGGATAGAGTGAATCGTTTATGCTAGCAAAATGTCAAAGATGAATTCCTGGGTGGGATACAACAGGAACCTAAAGCCCTGAAGCAATACCTAGTGCAAACTGATCCTGATTGAGACAGAATGACATGTGGGTGCTGAAACATGCATCTGCGTAGACCAATGAGCAGTTCCAGTGCCAGCTGTTATTAAGGACAGAATATGTACATTGAGGACATATACAGCCTCGGGACCAGGATGTTGGATTGCTCAGGTCAGAGAGTGCCATTCTGTATTGCTTCGCACTAGAGTCAACAAGCAGATTATTAAGTTTAGTGGTTGTCAAGCCCAAGAATTCGACCTTGAAATGTCAACAACACAACGGCAGTAGATTTCCCCGCAAGCAAAAAGACACGATTAAATATGCATTCTTAGTTCTGTATAAATCTATACTAAGTTTTAAATAATGTGTCTGTCTCAGCATAAAAGATCATCCAAGTATATGAATCAATGAGAGAATAGGTGATTAAAAGATTTCTACAGTTTTGCCATTTCGCTTTTAAATTTAATTTAATCCCTGGCGAGATTATTAGATTCAATGTGCATTTGTTCATCACCAAAGCACTGTTTGGCAAGGATTTTATTTGTCAAAAAGTGTTTGTCAAGGATCCAAAAAAGGTATTTTTTCTCTGTCAGGAGAGAGATTTGATTCATTTTTCCATGCAGCCGTGAGCCAGCCCGTCATCTTCATATCCTCCGGTTAAAGCGCGGATTGCGAAGGGCTTATGCAATCCAGTCTGCTTTGAAACGCTAACACTGAGATGAGCTGCTACATATTACAGCAGGAACAGATAGTGATGACAAGCACACGTACAACTCAGACAAATGAGCATGTAATGATGCACTCGCGCATCACGCAAACTCACGGTCTGTCACGTTTATAGACGTATTTTTAAAAAAAAAAGACTTAATGCTACAACATGCAATGGCATTGTAGAGCAAAACTGTTTAAATTGGGGTTCCTGGACCTCTGAGGGCCAAAAGGGGGTGCTAGTGAGTATTTTGGGGTTTTTTGCAAAATGTTTTTGATATATATATAAAAAAAAATTAATATATGAATTATCATTTTAATATATTAATTAAATTATAATTTATTTTAAATATTAAAATATCAATAAAATACTAAATATATAGTTATTTATTATAATGAAGCAAAAACTTTTTTAAATGACCACATTTAAAACAAATTTACAGAATTTTGAAATATTACAACTTCATAATAAAAATAATAAATGCATATAAATATGCAATAATATTATCAAATTCAAAGTATGTGCAAATAACAGTGTATATACTACAGTCCAAAAGTTTTAGATCAGTAACATTTTTTTATGTTTTTTCTTCTTTCTTTTGCAAGATACAGCAAAAACATTAATATTGTGAAATATTTGTACAGTTTAAAAAATAATAATAAAATAATAAAAAAATAAATAAAATATTTTTTCTATTTTAATATATTTTAAAATGCATTTTATTCCTGTGTTGGCCATTATTCTAGCCTTCAGTGGACACGATTAAATATGCATTTTTAGTTCTGTATAAATCTATTCTAGGTTTTAAATTACGTGTATGCCTCCATGTAGCTAAAAGAAAAAAGAAAAAAAAAAGAAG
The DNA here is from genome assembly GCF_022985175.1 of Labeo rohita. Classification (NCBI taxonomy): domain Eukaryota; kingdom Metazoa; phylum Chordata; class Actinopteri; order Cypriniformes; family Cyprinidae; genus Labeo; species Labeo rohita. The sequence continues at coordinate 10,769,367 of NC_066878.1, forward strand.
AAGAAGAAGAAGGAGGAGGAAAAAGATCATCCAAGTAAATAAATCAATGAGAGAATGAGTGATGAAAAGATTTCTGCAGTTTTGCCATTTTGCTTTTAAATTTAATTTAATCCCTGGAGAGATTATTAGATTCAATGTGTATTTGTTCATCACAAAAGCCCTGTTTGACAAGGATTTTATTTTTCAAAAAGTGTTTGTCCAAAGGTATTTTTCCTCCGTCAAGAGAGAGATTTGATTCATTTTTCCATGCAGCCGTGAGCCAGCCCATCATCTTCATAATTCAAAGTATGTGTGAATAAAAGTATATATACACTACAGTTTAGGGCTGGAACGATTCCTAGATTCTATTCGAGTATTCGATTTTAAAAAATCCTGGATTGCATTTTGCCCATATCGAGTAATCGGCAAAATACCGGAAGTGGTTTAAAAATCATAATAAAGCATAATGCTATTAGGAATTCACAAAGACTTAATATATGCGCTTTAATTATTCACATGCTTGTAGGTTATGTACGTGCATCGAGGGCTGTTCGATTCCGAAAATTTTGGAATCGATTCGGATTCCTAGTTCTGGAATCGATGAGATTCGATCCCAAGGATCGATTTTTCGATTCTTTTTGATTCTTGTTATTTATTTATTTATTATTTTTGGAGTGGAGGAACCTAATTTCGCCATGACTGTAGGACATAAAGGTCTTAGAAAGTAGCTTTATCATAATATTAAGCTTTATTTAAAAAATAAAAAATATGATTTCTGTAAATTTAAATTTTGTCTGCATTGCACATGAAATTAGTCATACCGCACAGCGCAGCAGTGGACATGCGTTTATTGCATGAATGGAGTAAGTCACAGTTCAGCTGAATGTGTACTTATATGCCGGTAGCCTATGCTTTGCGCAAAATTAACTGTACACTGAAACAAAATAACCAGAACAACAATCTGTCAAATCAGATGCGCTCTCGGCCACTGATCTGTGCCTATCTGTGATAGAAAGGTTAAAAATAGCATTTTATTTAAGATGAAAATAGGATCAAAACCCTCGGTCAGGTCATGATCTATTCTGTCATGCGGCGCTCAAAACTGTGGACAATATAAGGCCGTTTCACAGTAAAATATCTTCTGAATCGTTTTTGAACTGGTTCATTAAAACGATCTATCCGAAAGAACCTTTTCTTGGAAACGAATCAGACTTCTAATCACTATTAGCGAGCAAGGCTGCATCGTCAAACTCAAACGAGCTCAGTACCGACTCTTTTCATTCAGTTTATTTTCGTTAATCAATGTTCGGTGACGTTTGATTACAGCGGCCGAGATATGCAGCCTTCTTATGATGCAGCCGTTCGTTTGAGAGGCGCCCACAGATAAGCTTTGTTGAACTGAAAACGGCTATGAATGAGGAGTCGATTCTTCTTGATGGAAAACCTTTGGAATCGACTCTCTATTCCCAACGCCTCGGAATCGATTCTTTTTGGAATCGACTCCCTGCGTCTCAGAGTGGTTCCGTTCACAGTAAGTGCTGCTACATAAACTGTTGTCATTTACGTGTGTGGGGTGTCTCAAACTCCATCTATGCATTTTGTTGTGAGTTTGGATTTATTGTGACGTCAATCTGGGAACACAACGTGCGCTATTTCATCAGATTTGTAAGGTAAATCATTTATAAACCTACACAAACACAAGAAAATACATCATTAGCTTTCTAAATATGCTAACTGTTCAACGCGATTTCAAAATAAAATGTTTTGATGTTCACATATTCAAGAAATTAGAGTGGCTGTAGCGTTTCTATCATAAAGAAATGGCCCAATATTACAGATTGAGTGGACATTTGAATAAAATGTTGTTGAGTCAATATTCACGGATTAGATTTAAGTGTAAAAATAATTGTCAAGCCATTGGCGCCCTCTGCAGGCATTTTTTTATAATACGTAATGCACTGTTGTTTATAATACATTAATGTATTTTGTTTTATTCAATAAAACCATATGATTATTTGTTTTTGATACTTTATGTAAACTAATTATTATTGCCTCATTGCTATTGCATATGTATTTTAAGTCATTTTAAAGGCTATTGTTCACTTAGGTCTATTTTTATTGCTACAAAAAACTAATTATAATTATCCGATTACTCGATTAATCATCAGAATAATTAACAGATTACTTTTTTCTTCTTTCTTCAGCAAAATGTAGCAAAAACATTAATATTTTGAAATATTTGTAGAATTTAAAATAACTGTTTTCTATTTGAATATATTTTAAAATGCGATTTATTCCTGTGCTGCCATTATTCTAGCCTTGTCACATGATCATTTAGAAATCAGTCTAATATGCTGATTTGCTGCTCAAGAAATATTTCTTACATGTAATATTTTACAATCTTGCTGCTTGAATAAATGCAGCCTTGGTGAATATAAGAGATTATATTGTTATTTATTTTATGTCCTGTTTTAGAACACTGTGCTTCCAGCGTTTTTGGAACAACAGCTTGAAGCATTTTTCTGTTCCATCATTATAACATGACTGTTCTGTTTGAGTGTCTAGGTAGTTTGGGCCATAAAAAGTAAGCTCCTCAACTTTTTTTTTCAGCTCTTTTCTCTCTTCCTTCCTCTCTCTTCCCTCATGCACATCCACGCACAAATACAGACGCAGTCATGCATAACAGCAGACTCTGCAATATCTATGCTGTATTTTGAAGCAGTAGGGAATTGTCCACGAATGGAGCAGAGCCAGAGAGTTCAGTGTGGACCCAGAGAGAGTGCTGGAGGCTCATCAGATAGGATCGGCCTAAACTAGGAGGGCAGTGTTCTCGACGTCATTGGAATCACAAAACCAGCTTCCCCCCAAAATAGCCTGATGTGTCCGAGCGCCTGTCTCTGAGGCCTATAAAAACAGACAGCCGAAAACAGGAAAGAGAGAGAACAGGACAGTGCACGGGACGGTCCGGGGAGTCACATGCCCAGAAACATCATCCTCTCCCACTTGTTCTGTCTTTAGCCTTTTTCATTTTCCCCCTCAGATGTCTCGTAGCATCCGCCTCCTCCTTTTCGATAATTCCACACAGTAATAACCACAATTTCCAAACTGTTTTGACAGACGCAGCCCTGTTCGCTATAATAGTTCTTTCCTTTTATGTGTTTTGTTGGATTATTTGCAAATCCTCTTTTGAATGCACAAAATCAGCAGATTTCTGACTTTACCTCTCATGACACTCACAATTTTCTTCCCCCGCCCCGTCTTTCAGTACAGACCTCAATTGAGTTGGCATTTATGAAAAGCATATATGTTCCCAGACAGCATATAATCCAGTGCTATTACAGCAGAACTGTATTGCAACAAATGCCAGAGGTGGCAGGACTAATTTGCAACAACAAACGAAAGGGAAAGTGTGCTACTTTTGAAGATGATTGTCTGCAAGCTGGAAGCTGCTCTGTTATCTGTGATCTCAGGAAGCTTTTTTTTTATCTGCTCTCTGCAACCGTCTGGACTCAAATAATGTGTTCTGACAGAAAGACTGAAAGAAAATCTATCAAAATTAGTAATTAGTTGCAGTTGCAGTTTTTAACGTCACATCATTCCACCATCAGATCTGCCTTTGCCCACCTTGCACTTTGTCAGTTAAAAGCCAAAATAGCGTCTGACATGCCCAGTGGCGCCGAAACAGTCTTGTCATTTCCATTACCCTATCCTCGCTCCATACGCACCTTCTTAATCTTCTCTCTAAATCTCTTGTTTGGCTTCTAGAAGGTTGTTTTATCAGATCGGGTCATATACTGTTGCAGTTATTTGTAATGTCGTTGCTCTGAAATCTTGTTTTTTCCAGTTATTTGATCAATCTGGCTCAATCTGGGAAGTGTAATGTTCTAAAACAGGGATTACAGGAACTGTCATGAAAAAGAGAAGATTAAGGTTACAGAAAAAGAACAAGTGATATCTAAACAAATTCTGTGTGGAAAAGTTAAAACATTGTTTCAAAACTGTCACAGGCATCATCAAAAACAGCGAGGTAAGTCGAATGAATTTACCACACAGACATTCATCCAGGGGGATCATTCTGCTAATCTGTTTTCTGCGTCATCTCCGAGTAGGCATATGTCCGGTTATAGGATTTATGCCAAAATTTAGCCTGAACTGACCTCCATTCAGCCAACTCTGTTTAAAAGCACATGACAGCGATTCAATCATTACACAAGGAAACATATTAAAAAGTACTAATAAAATGTTAAATCAATTCATGTAAAACAGTCGTATAAAATACAACAGGGCTAAAGGTGCACCGGGGTAAAAGTCGCTCTTGATATTATTTTCCTCTAAACCACTAGATAGACAGAAAAACGTGGCATAGCACTTTCCAAAACATCCATTATCAACATGCATGTGCAAAATTGTCTGATCCTAGATTTAAGTAGCAAATGAGAATCGCTGAAATTATTCAATATATCTTGAGACAAACGTCTTCTTAATAATTTTCAGTATTAAGACAATTAAAACAGCCGTTTTTAAATAACAAAAGAATATGTAAAAGTATGGTATTTGAGGTAAAAAGCCCAATAATTAACGTGATAATTAACAGAAGGCTGACTTTTTTCATTTATTGACCTGACATTGTTAGATTCAGATGGTAAATATCATATTTTATGTTGGGTGTCCATCTTAGAGATAATCACCATGTTTAGAATTAAATTCTAAATAAAATAAAATATAATTTGTTGTGACGACTGTAAATCTATATTAAATTGGGATCTCCTTCAATGCTTTCAGAATCTTTACATTTTAAAATGATGTATTTTTTAATTTGATGTATTTTATATTAACATTTTAATGATAGTATATTTATTGAACAGAAATAATAATATTTTATTTTTCAAAATAGTACAAACTTTGCTAAAGGGATTGTTTTGAACAAGTATTAACTTAGACGTTATTTAAAAAAATATATATTTTAGCTAAAATATTTGTATTAAGTATTTGCCTTTTACCCTCCTTGCCACCTTGTACATTTATGAGACTTTAAACAAAATAAATGACTTGTATGATTTATTTTCACACAAAATAGTTTGCTCCATAAATGTTTAATACAAACGTTATGTATTTTTCTGCAATCATACACTTTAGGCACAGTGAAAAGCACATTTTTTTCTTAGAGGGTGCCTTTAGCCCTGGTGTACCCTACAAATGAAAACTTTTGCACAATGCAGCATCCACACCATTAGGTGTCAGTATAAGTTAAAGACAACTGTCATTTCAGCCAGCTCAAACAGGGGTTTATGCAAAATAAAGTCACAGCTGCATGATATGAAGTCAGAATTGTGATATAAACTCTCAATTCTGTGAACATATCAGTATTTTTTTCTCCTTAGAACTGGACTTTATAATTCGCAATTGCGAGTTTGTATCTCATAGTTCTGAGAAAAAAAGTCAGACCTGCGAGATGTAAACTCGAAATTGCGAGAAAAAAAGTTGCAATTAACTTTTTTTTTTATTATTCAGTGGCGGAAACAGGCTTCCATAAAAATCTAAATCTATCCATAAAATATCATGATATGAGTAATTTTGTTCCACTGTAACGATATAAATAAAGTCTTTGTGATATCAAAATTTTTTATACTATAGAAATTTCATAATTCTTGTCACCAGTGTCAATCTTACAAAAAACTAATACTAGACAAATAAAATAAAAAATAAAAAAAAAAAAAAAATCATATGTACAGCGCTAACATAAACTACAGTAAAACAAAAAAATAAGAAATGCTATATACATCATACCACTAGTGGTACTCAAGCTCCCACAAGTGGTATGCAGAGGAATCACTAAGTGAAATATAAACTACTGTTAAAACACAATAACATTTAATTTCATCTTTATTTGAGTAAAGTTTTTATTTTATTTTATTTTTTTACATTTAAATGTACAGTACAGTTTTTATTTAACTTTTAGGTACAACACAAAGTTTTATTTAGTACTACACTACTGTATTTTACTGCTGGTCATTATGGTGGTACTTGGAAAGCCAAATATTTTCTGAGGTGGTGCTTGGTATAAAAAGTTTGAGAACCACTCGTATAAAGTAATCAAATGTATAAAAACACTGCAAGTTCTTCACTCTGCAAGTTAAATATATATTTCTTCTTACTAAAGTTACAAAAATGATTTAGTCAAGAGCAGTGAGAGATTTTCTCTTTTTTGTTTGATTAACATGAATAACAGACAGCAGGAATATTAGACTGCTGTCACTTTAAAGGAGAAGTCCACTTCTAAAACAACATTTTACAAATAATTTACTCACCCCCTTGTCATCCAAGATGTTCCTGTCTTTCTGTCTTCAGTCGTAAAGAAATTATGGTTTTTGAGGAAAGCATTTCAGGATTTTTCTTCATATAATGGACTTCAATTGTGCCCCCCGATTTTGAACTTCCGAAATGTAGTTTAAATGCAGCTTCAAAGGACTCGATCCCAGCCAAGGAAGAAGGGTCTTACCTAGCGAAACGATCTGGAATTTTTTTCGAAAAAAAAAAAATTGTATACTTTTTACAGAACCTAATAGGATCTTGCGCATGCAAGACTGAATGAATCACTCCCCGAGACGACTCGTTCTTCCCGAGTCACATTAAAGATTTGTTCAAAATGAACGAATTGTTCAAGAATGACCCATGGACGTGCATCCAAGAGCCTGTGCTACGCAAGCTTTTGTGCTTAAAGAATATACACATTTTTATTTTTCGAAACAAAAAACACATTTCAGAAGTTCAAAATCGGGGGCACAATTGAAGTCCATTATATGAAGAAAAATCCTGAAATGTTTTCCTCAAAAACCATATTTTTTTTACGACTGAAGACAGAAAGACATGAACATCTTGGATGACAAGGGGGTGAGTAAATTATTTGTAAATTGCTGTTTTGAAAGTGGACTTCTCCTTTAAGAGCTGCCTGGATCCAATATACTGTTACACATGTTTTCTTTCTCAGCTGTTTGCTTTCACAGACCTAAATTACTGTGTTTATGAGGACACTTGCAAAGACAGGCATTTTGACACATACAAGTGGGTGTATTTAATGGTTTAAGGCCTAAAAAGCAGCAAAAATCAATACTCCCGCACTCTATGAACACCATCTTTATGTGCGGGCGCCTCTCTGACAGCATTCAGAAACAGTCTGCGCACATATAGCGAAATTAGTTTTGTTTTGCAGCCGATTGTGTTTCAGTGGCTTAAAATTACTTGTTTTTGTGCAACTGATACGTTTTTGTGACCTCACACGAGCCTATAACCACAATAGAGAAAGATTTCCAACTAATTTCTACTGATTAATTGTGTCTACCAATTCCCACCTCTATTATGTTCTAGAATGCGAAAGTGTCTTCTAATGTTAGAACCATATTATTTAATTCTATAATTAACAACCAGCATATTTTTCAGAACCCAGCAGGAAAATCCTAGGGAAACTATGGTTTATAATGCCAATTTGCTTTAAGGTTTTAGGATTATGAATTGAACAGCTCAGATATTTCAGTTGTTTGAAATATCTCCATTACGCCACATTAGAGTAGAATACTACAAAACATCCCCTTACTCATTAAGCTTTTTGCAGATTATAGACACAAATCAACTCTACTTTGTGCATGGATCCTCAAAAAACCATCTGCCAATATTGCATTGGGTAAACTGGTTGTGATCTGACCTGATTTAGCCCTCAGAATGTAATTGAAAAGACACCACCGACCTTGATACTGCTCAAGATGTATGCAAGAGTTCAGCTGATGCAAGAAAACAATCATCTATAATCAGGGCAGATATCATTTCCAAAACATTTATTCTTAATATTTAACATGCATGAGTGACACTACAAAGACATTCTCAGCTTTGTTTTCTTTGTTTGCATATGCATAAAGGCCACTTCAAATCATGTGACAATACAAGATGTCACTTAAATCAAATCGATGCTTTTGTAATTTAATATCATTGCATGCATCAGTTCTTTAATAACATGCATATTTGGGTCATTCCAGCTGGAATCATCAAATTTTGGAAAAGTTCCCCACCTGACCTCCTCAGATTTGTGAGAAAATCAGAAAAATGAGGCAAAACCCCATCCTAATTTTTTTTATATTTTATCAAGAACATGCTCTTTCAAAAAAAAAAGTTTCATGTTCACACCTGGTGTCATTCATGGGAAATATTGCTCTGAACATTGGTGTAAATAGTTTTTTTCCATATTTGGACCTTAATATCTCAACATCCATCAGACTCTATTGTCTGATATCAAAGGATGTGAAAGACATGGTACATATCAGACCATTTACCAAGTTTGATGCTTATACATTGAAGATTGAGGTTTCTATGGACATCTGAAAACCCTTAAAGTAATAGTTTCAAAGAAAAGTAGAGGGCCAGCATTCAGGTGTAAATTCAGTAACAATGCTGTGAGTTGTAATTCATGCAGTTCTGGACTAGGACTCTTAGCCCAGAAAATTTCATGGACCTGGCACAAATAGTTCTGGAGATATTTCAGTCTGAACATGGTCACTCAGACTGTGATGCCAAAACGGGGTAAAAAACAAACTTTTTTACAGATTTTTTGTGAAAAAAGTATGCACAGTAGAGATCTGAAATTTTGTATATGATCTATTGGGCATATTACCCATCACATAGATTTTTTTCAGACAAATCTGAGGGAGTCAGGTGGGGACCATTTGATGATTCCAGCTGGAATGACCCATTTAATATGCAGTCATTGCATGTAATTTATATTTAGAACTAATTCAGTATTTAAGGATTGCATCTCTTAATCACTACTTTGACTTTTTCTTCAACTTATGCTTCTTCAAATTTTTCTTCTCATTTCTGTTTTTTTGGCTTTTTCTTCTGATTTCTGCTTCTTCGATTTTTTTTTCTTCTGCTTCTTCAACTTTTTCTTTGACTTCTTCAACTTCTTCGACTTCTGCTTCAACTTCTTAGATTTTTTTCTTCAACTGTTGCTTCTACAACTTTTTCTTTGAGTTCTGCTTCATTGACTTTTTCTTCAACTTTTTCGACTTCTGATTTCTGCTTCTTTGACTTCTGCTTCTTCGATCTATTTTCTTCAGCTTCTTTAACTTTTTCTTCTACTTTTCAACTAATATGACTTTTTCTTCAAATTCTGCTTCTTTAACTTTATTGAATTCGGCTTCTGCTTCTTCAACTTTTTCTTTGACTTCTGCTTCTTCGAGTTCTATTTTTTTTTCTTCAACTTCTGCTTCTTCAAATTTTTCTTTAACTTCTGGTTCTTCGACTTCTGTTTTTTAGTTTTTTTTTCTTCAACTTCTGCTTCTTTGGCTACTTCGACTTTTTCTTCAACTTCTGGTTCTACTTTGACTTTTTCGACTTCTGTTTCTTCGACTTCTTATTCAACAATTTCTGCTTCTAATTTTTCTTTGACTTTTCTTCCTCAACTTCTTCAACTTGGGCTTCTTCAACTTTTTTTTAATTCTGCTTTTTCAAATTCTTCTTTTAAATGTTTTTTTTTAATTTTCTTCTATTTCGGCTTCTTCGACTTTTTCTTTGACTTCGGCTTCTTCAACTTCTACTCTGGCTTCTTCTACTTTTTCTTTGATTTCAGCTTCTTTGACTTCTTTGATTTTTTTTTCCTTTGACTGCTGTTTCTTCGACTTCTACTTCGGCTTCTTCATCTTTTTCTTTGACTTCTACTTCTACTATAGCTTCTTTGGCTTTTTCTTCGACTTCTGCTTCTTCAACTTCTTCAACTTTTTTTGACTTCTTTTTCAACTTCTTATATTGTAGTAGTCAACTCTTGTTGACTATACAGTATCAGAGCTTTGAAGGTTAAATGTGCATTCATAAATGAATACTTATACATTACAGGGATATAAATTATTTATAATAGGTCTGTAATTAATAAAAAAAATGGTTAAGATTTTAAATTTGGAAAATTTTAGGAATGGCTTATCCAAACATGCTGCTACAACCAAGAAATTGGCCACCGTTAAAACCAAGCGGGATTTTGATAACAATAGAGCATAGGGCTCAAAGTATGAGGCAAACTAAGGTGATGAAAGTCTGTACCGTTCTTACTGACACTCTGACAGTAATAATCCAAAAATGCCTCTATTTTTGTGAGCAAAGTATTATAACGGCCTGGAGAGAGGATTGACTGTACTGACATAACAATGACATATTCACATAAAAGCCTACCTCTCATTGAACCAGAATATTACAATAAATTGACTAAGCCCGAAGCAGATAAGCTTGGCTCAAAGATATTTCACTCACAAAATCATCCGTCTCTGCATGCAGGAGTTACTAACTCTACACAAACCATTTATTCAGCCCCAGCTTCAACACACATACATTGTTTAATGGGGAGTTGCAAAAATACTGTTTCAAGTTCATCTCAATAAACTCCAAACACTCTAGTTGCAGAGTTCACTTTAAAAGTAGCCATATTTTTCAGCAGGGGGTGGATGAGGATAGTGGAAACAAAATTCTGCTTAGATGTGCAAACCCAAAATCAAAAGACAACTCCAAAGCTGCAAAAAAAAATCTCTGGCAAGAGTATGTTGGCTAATGATAGTTCAGCAGTACGTAATGTACTTGGGAATTTGTCTTGATGTCTCTCTTTCTCTAGACTGCAGGGACACCGTGGAGTTTTGCCTTGTAAACAGTGCCAGTCGGGCTAGCCAGAAACCCTGCTGATGTACTAGAAACTGTGGAAGTCAACCTCTAGGCTGGCAAATGACAGAGCCACTCAAATTACTCCCATCACATACTAAGGAAACATTAGCAACGACAAGCTATGACTTGGAAAAATTGTAATGAAGAAAAAAGGAAAGAAAAACTTCATGATACTTGCTTTAGACAGGTAAGAACCTGGTCCCATCATAACACTGCTGGCCCCATCTGAGACCATCCCATATGAGAATATAACAGAGCTTTTCACTGAACACTAAACAGCTCCCTGGCACCCATACCTTTCCCTCTCCTCCATGAGATCTCTTCTGATCTTCTGCCTTTTCTGCTCTCAGACTCCCTTATCTATCAGAGCTGCCTTTTCAGACTTTAAGAAGACAAATTGGAGCTCTCTGATGTTAGAAACTACCTGGAAGTCTCACTTAGTCCGTTTCAAAGCTAAAGCTTTTGAAAAGCTGCAATCAAAGAAATTAAACCTATTTGGCCTGTATCAAAATCAAGTTACAGACATTTCACAAATCAAATAACACCACTCTTCTTGCCATAACCTGGAGTGTTTAATCTGGCTTCTGGAGGGCCAGTGTCCAGCAGAGTTAAGGTCTAACCTGTCCCAACACACTTGCAAAGTTTCTAGTGTTCCTGAAGAACCTGGATTAAATGGTTCAGGTGTGTTCAATAAGGATTGGAGCTAAAATCTGTGGGACACTGGCACTTCAGAAGCAGGACTGGACACCATTTCCAAAACTATATTACTCTTTACTGATACTTCTGGATTAATTTGCTTTCTATTATATAGCCTACCTGATTAACAATTCTTACCAGGTCATTTGGAAAGACTTACATTCCTTAATCTGCACACTTACCGCTGGGATTTACTGGGTTCAGTGATTGATCTTTTTCACAGTTTTCACCTGGTCACTTCCAGTCACATTCATCCAGTATGGGTTCCCCCACCTTCCACTCTTCTGTCCCCACATCTGCAATCTCAGAAAGGTTCTCTCCATGCGTCTTTGATACATCAAACTAGATGGCGACCGTTTACCTAAAGCATGATCTTAACAACTGAGCTCCACTTCCCCATGAAATCGCTCTCTTCATTGATCCAGCTCTACTTAATGGATCTCAAAATGACAACTGAACTACTGCAACTCTCTTCTTAACAGCAATTTGAGCGCATCTGAAAAGGTGATCTTGCTTTTAACATCTGGAAATTCCCTTACTCTTGCTACTTTGTTGATATGCAAGAACTCAATACAAGACATTGTTCCTGGTTTACACTTTACCAAATCATATACCATGACTAACTCCTGAAAACTTTTCCTGAGCAAGTGGCATCTGAATATCAGCCGTTCCAGTTGGTTTGGCTTTATGCAGCTTCTGGAAGTAAGGGCACAAATGTGTTTTTGAGTCTACCTGGAAGCAAAGTCAAGCTGATACAATGACTTTATTTGAGGAAGAATCAAACCTCGCTGGGTTATTTACATAAAAGATTCAGAGTTTTGTTTGAGGCACTTCACTAGCAAGTTAGCTAGATTCACAAGCAGAAGACGATAAGAAGTTCAATGCATTTTAAATAACGCTGGGTTTCCTATTTGACTTTAGAGGCCCAGTTTAGTATTCATCCTGCATTGTCAGTCTTGGTAATTGTCACTCACTTGATTTGTGCACTCTATTGCAATTCACTTTAGTAGACAACAACTGTTCAGAGCATAAACAGATAAGCAGAAAGTGTAGGTGAGATGCCCAGGTTTGCTAAATGCCTGAATTTGCCATCATACTGCTAGAAGTGCCAATCTCAAGGCCCTTCAGCCAACAACAATTCAGCCATGCAGTGTTCTGAACCCAAAGGACATGTTTCTTCCCTACTCCTGTCCTTCAGTACGGTTTCCTCTCAACTCCACTCACTAAAGTGGCTACTTACAGATGGAAAGTGGGGTAGAAAGACAAAAAGGGAGAAAGAGAGGGTCAGGATAACAAGAGAAAAGCCTGATTATAGCTGCACGATTATAAAGGCAGTCGTAATTGTGGAATATATTTATCAATACTGCAGTTAGTACTTCTGATGAATAGAATTTCCATCAAAACACTTATTTTGTTTGATAGCCTGCATGTCCTATTCTTTATGTAGATTTGACAGAAAGCGTAGCTTGAATTGGGGAAGTTATAAAATACGTACACTTTAGCAAAAATTAGTCACCTCATAAAATATGTATGATTTGCCATGAGATTGGGTTGTCAGAATGAGAGCTTTCTGACCCTACATAGACAGCAATGCAACTACCACGTTCAAGGCCCAGAAAAGTAGTAAGGACATCATTAAAGAAGTAAACTTCCAGAACAAAAATTTACTGATAATTTACTCAGCCCCTTGTCATCCAAGATATTCATGTGTTTCTTTTTTCAGTCGTAAAGAAATTGTTTCTTGAGGAAAACATTCCAGGATTTTTCTCCATTTAGTGGACTTCAATGGTGCCCCCAAGTTTGAACTTCCAAAATGCAGTTTAAATGCAGCTCTAAATGATTCCAGGATCTTCTCTAGAAACGATTGGTCATTTTCGAAACAAATTGACAATGTATATATTTTTTAACCTCAAATGCTCGTCTTGTCTCATCTCTGTGCATGCTTAGTCTGTGTAATCCGGGTCAATACAGTTAGGGTAGGTAGAAAAACTCCCGTCTCGTTTTCTTCTTCAACGTCAAAATTGCCCTACATCGCTGTTTTACCTTTTTTTTTTTTTGTTAAGGGCGTTTGATATTCTTTGTATGTTCACTTTGTAAACACTGGGTCAGTACTTCTGCAGCAGTGTAGGGTGATTTTGAAGTTGGTGGAAGAAAACGAGATTCAGTTCCCCTTCGGGAACTCGAGCTGCGTCCGAAAACGCTAGGGGAACGCCTCCAGCGTGACCACGCTCTGAAACACGTGTGCAAACAGTCCAATGGAGAAGCGAGACGTCACAGGCGGGGTGACGTAGAGACCAGAGAGCTTAAAGCACGTGCGGCGCATGCAGCCGGCAGCTTCTGTCTTTCAGCAAGCGCTCTGTGTGTGTGTGTCACTCTGTTTTTTGTGCTAGTTCGCACAGCTTTTATTTGAGAGTGTCACTATGTCCTACAAAGCATTCTTACGAATATAAGCAGCGGCATTTAGACTGTGTGTTCCTCTCTACCTGCGCTATTTCGGGTGGCGATACACACAATCTATTTGTTGTCTGTCTGGGAGCGAAGCATGGGAGTCAGTTCTCGAGGGAGCTGACTGCCCGCGTTTGCGTTCCCCGCGCTCAGCTCCCGCTTCTGCCGAGGCAGGGCGGCGACTGCGGCCGTGGGGATCGCACATAGATCTACGGACGGGTTAGAGACGGGTCCGCCCTATCGCTGCCTTTCTCCCTAGATCTAGCGCTCTCTTTCTGGGTTCGGAAGCCCGCGCTGCGGTTCTTCCCCCTTTGGATGAGAGCTCGCAGCGAAGCGGGCTGCGTCAGCTCTCGAGGGAGTTGACGGCCCGCGCTCTCGCTGCGCACGCTTGCTCTCGGAGGACTCTCTTCGAGAAAGGAGTCTTCGTGAGCTTCCCCGCGGCTCGGGTCCTGATTTTGCCGAGGCAGAGCGGCGACTGCGGCCGTAGGGATCGCAGCATAGATCTGTGAACAGGTTAGAGACGGGTCCGCCATCTCTCTGCCTTTCTACTTAGATCTAGCGCTCTCTCTCGGGGCTCGGAAGCCCGCGCTGCGGTTCTTCCCCCTCTGAGTGAGAGCTCACGCTGCTGCGGCTATCTTTCTCAGAGGAGATTGATGCTGTCCGCATATGAGCTGACTGCATATTAGATCGCTCGTTTCTACCTGCCCTCGCTTCTAAAAAATAAATAAATTCATGAACGGGGATTCAAGCGATTTATGTGTGGTTTGTTCTGGAGCTGAGCATGTACAGTCTGCCCTTGAGGGGGCGGGCTGTATTCATTCATAAATGTGTTCATTCAAAAAAAAAAAAAAAAACGACGTGCATTTTGAATGTTTAGCTCTTCTCCCATTGTCATTTAATTCTGAGGAATTAAATTTATTGCACTCTCACCCTGTACTTTCGCTAAGTGTGTGGATGCTGCTGTGGCTTAGCTAAAAAAAAAAAAAAAAAAGTGGCTCCTAGGGCATCTGCATACTGATCCTTATTGACATTTTTGTCGGTATGGGCGGTTCGGCATCGAGATGTCGTCATCACCCATATGAAAGAACTGGGGTTGTGACTGAACGCAGAGAAAAGTGTGCTTTCTCCATTACAGAGAACCACTTATCTAGGCGTGGTGTGGCATGTATATTTCCTGCTCGGATCAAGTCATCCTCACGGCAGTCAAGAGAGTGAAAATAGGCACTCACTGTGAAGCAGTTTCATAACTGCTGGGTCTGATGGCAGCTGTGTCCAACGTGATACCTTTTGGCCTGCTGTTCATGAGACCCCTGCAGTGGTGTCTCAAGACCAAGGGGGTTCTCCCTGAGGGGAAACCTGCTTTGCATGATCAAGGTCACGCGGCGATGCCTACGTGCCTTGGACATGTGGAGGAGACCTTGGTTCTTGTCTCAGGGCCCGGTGCTGGGAGCTCCTTGTTGCCGCGTATGCTAGCGACGGATGCGTCCCTCACCGGTTGGGGAGTGGTCATGAGTGGCCACCCCGCCCATGGTCTGTGGAGCGGTCACCATCCAGTTTGGCACTTCAGTTGCCTGGAGATGCTGGCCGCGTTTCAGATACTGAAACGCTTCACCCAGACCTATGAGACTATGGTCCTGACTCCTATGGTCCAGGACCTCTGAGGGCAGGCCCTACTGGGGAACATTCTTCGGTGCCCGTCTCTCCTCTGTGCCCTCGGGAGATTAGCCTGCCAACCCTGCCGGGCTTCAGGGCGCAGCGGTCTCCTGCGAGCCCACACCTCAGTCTTCCGCCCGGAAACGTAGCGGAGCTGGGGAGCTCGCCACCCCTGCGGGGGTCTCTACAGCAGCTAGTTTAGCTGTCTCCTGCCGGTCTTCCGTTACAGGACACCGAACTAGCAGCTCAAACAACACCAGAGGCCAGTCTCGAGAGACTGGTTCCCTTAGTAGATTATTTGGCAGCGTGGAAACTACTGCCAAATGTGTCTGCATGGGTCCTGCGCACTGTAGAGCGAGGTTATCGCATCCAATTCGGCGCACCGCCACCTTTCAACGGGGTCTTTCCCACTGTGGTGAGCCCCGAGCAGGGTCTGGTAATGGAACAGGAAGTAGAAACTCTGTTGAGGAAGGAGGCCATCGAGGTGGTCCCTCCTCAAGATGGGGAGTCCGGGTTCTACAGCCGGTACTTCATTGTTCCGAAGAAGGATGGGGGCCTGCGTCCCATTTTAGATCTGAGACTACTGAATCGTTCAGTTATGAGGTTGAAGTTCAAAATGCTGACTATCAATCAAGTGGTGTCACAAATCAGGTCCGAGGACTGGTTTGTGACGATAGATCTAAAAGACGCTTACTTCCTGTCTCCATCCTTCCTCAATACAGGAAGTTCCTGAGGTTTGCTTTCAGGGGCGAAGCATACCAATATCGGGTTCTTCCGTTCGGCCTAGCACTCTCCCCCTACACTTTCACGAAGTGTGTGGATGCTGCTCTGGCTCCGCTGCGACTCTGGGGCATCCGCACACTCAATTACATCGACGATTGGTTGATTCTGGCTCAATCAGAGCACATGGCGGTTCAACATCGAGATGTCGTCCTCGCTCATTTGAAAGAGCTGGGGTTGAGACTGAACGCCAAGAAGAGTGTGCTGTCTTCATTACAGAGAACCACTTATCTAGGCAAGGTGTGGGATTCAACCACAATGCAGGCACGTTTGTCACCTGCTCGGATCGAGTCAATCCTCACTGCAGTCATGAGAGTGACAGAAGGCCGGTCACTCACTGTAAAGCAGTTCCAGCGACTGCTGGGTCTGATGGCAGCTGCGTCCAACGTGATACCTTTTGGCCTGCTGTACATCAGACCCCTACAGTGGTGGCTCAGGACCGAGGGGTTCTCCCCGAGGGGAAACCCATTCCGCATGATCAAGGTCACGCGGCAATGCCTACGTGCCTTAGACATGTGGAAGAAGCCTTGGTTCCTGTCTCAGGGCCCGGTGTTAGGAGCTCCTTGTCGCCGCATAACGCTAGCGACGGATGCGTCTCTCACCGGTTGGGGTGCAGTCATGAGTGGCCACCCCACCGTGGTCTGTGGAGCAGTCGCCATCTCACTTGGCACATCAACTGCCTGGAGATGCTGGCCGTGTTTCGAGCGTTGAAACACTTTCTCCCGGACCTAATAGGCCACCATGTGTTGGTTCGCACCGACAACACAGCGGTGGTCTATTACTTCAACCACCAAGGAGGTCTGTGTTCACGCCCCTTATACAAGCTGGTGCACCAGATCCTTGTGTGGTCCCAGGACAAACTCCTCTCGCTGAGAGCGGTTCATGTTCCTGGGCATCTCAATATGGGAGCAGACATCCTGTCGAGGCAGGGGCTGAGGCCCGGGGAATGGATGCTTCACCCCAAGGTGGTGAAGCAGATTTGGAGAGTTTTGGCCAGGCTCAGGTGGACCTCTTCGCGACTCAGGAGAATGCGCAGTGTCCCCTCTGGTTCTCTCTGACTCATCCAGCTCCACTGGGGCTGGATGCCATAGTACAGACGTGGCAGAGGCTTCGTCTGTATGCCTTTCCCCTGATCGCTCTGCTCCCGGGAGTTCTGGAGAGGGTGTGCCGGGATGGGGACCATCTTCTTTTAGTAGCCCCGTACTGGCCGGCCCGAGCATGGTTCTCGGACCTGATTCCCTCCTCGACGGCTCTTCCTGGGAGATTCCCGTCAGGAGGGATCTCCTCTCGCAAGCGGGAGGCACCATCTTTCACCCTCGCCCGGAGTTGTGGAAGTTATGGGTGTGGCCTCTGAGGGGGCACACCTCGTAGCCTCCGGTCTCTCAACCGAGGTTGTTGAGACCATCCTCCAATCTGGAGCTCCCTCCAAGAGGAAACTGTACACCCTGAAGTGGAAACTTTTCACTTCATGGTGTGGAGACCACCAGCAAGACCCAGTTAACTGCCCAGTTGGTACAGTGCTGGAGTTTCTGCAGGATCGGTTCTCTGCAGGGTTAGCCCACTCCACCCTGAAGGTATACGTGGCGGCTATTGCGGCCTACCACACCCTTCTGGGTGGCCCCTCAGTGGGTAGGAACCCCTGGTTTCAGGTTTCCTCCACGGTGCGCTGAGGCTAAGGCCTCTGACCAGGTGTAGCTTTGCTGTGTGGTGATTTGGTTGCTATTCCATAACTTTGAGTCCTCTGTTCCCCCCCTCTATTTGGGGGTCAAGGCTCACTCCTCTCGAAGTATGGCCTTCTCGTCAGGATTTCCCTCTCTGACATTTCAACGCTGCGGGTTGTTCCATGCCTCTCACTTTCATGAGATTCTCGGTCTTATTTATGCCACTCTGGGCTCCTTTTTTCTCTCGTCCTAGCTGTGCTCAGTGATACACACTAGGCAGGGATTTGAAAGTCTGGCAGCATGGGCATATCGTTCCCCTAGCGTTTTCGGACGCAGCTCGAGTTCCCGAAGGGGAACGTCCCAGGTTACGTATGTAACCATGGTTCCCCGAGGGAACGAGACGCTGCGTCTCGAGCCATACTTCCGGCATCCCTGCAGCGCTTGCTTCTCTATTTAGAAGCTGCCGGCTGCATGCGCCACACGTGCTTTAAGCTCTCTGGTCTCTACGTCACCCCGCCTGTGACGTCTCGCTTCTCCATTGGACTGTTTGCACACGTGTTTCAGAGCGTGGTCACGCTGGAGGCGTTCCCCTAGCGTTTTCGGACGCAGCGTCTCGTTCCCTCGGGGAACCATGGTTACATACGTAACCTGGGACGGTTTTTGACATACCCTAACTGTATTGACCGCATTGACCTGGAAAAAAACAGAGTTCACGCAGACCTAGACAAGATGAGCATTTAAGGTTAAAAAGTATATAAATTGTCAATTTGTTTGAATATTACAGATCGTTCTGCTAGATAAGACCCTTCTTTCTCGGCTGGGATCGTTTAGAGCCATTTGAAGCTGCATTTAAACTGTATTTTGGAAGTTCAAATTTGGGGGCACTATTGAACTCCACTATATGGAGATAATTCCTGATTTTTTTTTTTTCTCAAGAAACACAATTTCTTATCAGCTGAAGAAAGAAAGACACAAACATCTTGGATGACAAGGGGGTGAGTAAATGTTTGTTCTGGAAGTGAACTTCTCCTTTAAAATAGTCCATATGACATCAGTGGTTCAACTGTAATTTTATGAAGCTTTGAGAATACTTTTTGTGCACAAAGAAAACAAAAATAACAAATTTCAGCCATTTCTTCTTTTCCGAGTCAGTCAACGCACGTTCATGAGAATACCACAATGCATGCTTGTGGTGCTTCTGATGCAGGAGCCAGCATTCTGATGTAGAACTCGGATGCGCTGCACATTGTTTGCAAGAGTGCGTCAGTACCACAATGCACACACATGCTGTTGAATATTGACATGATGTCTGATTTTAGAAGAGATGTTAATCACAGAAACGGTTGATCATCCGAGAGACATGAAGAGAGGATGAACTGTGCAGACAGAAAGAGGGAAAGAGAGAAATGATGTACAAGAAAGGTGTAAGGAGAGAGAGTAAATGTTCTTTTACTCGCATTGCTCCAGGGGAGTTATGTGTGGAGATGCGTGTCAGCTACCTTCCCACTGCGTCTTTTCTCTGTAGTGCAGGAGAACGCTGCAAAAGCACATCTCACCCTAATGACTCTGATGAAAAGTGAATGAACTCAGCTCTCTAAATGAATGAAGCACATGAAGCAACTCCCTAGGAGAGTTTGGAAAATGAGGTGTGGAAGTTTAAAAATTCGAGAAATTCGACTAATGTTTTTTTTTGTTTTTTATCCCTGGTGAAGGCTTGGCTGATCTCAGCGAAGATCGATCATTACTTTGATACTAAATTATTTCTCTCACGGCTCTAGAGGATGTGACACTGCTCAAAACATTACATTTATAACTAAGAAAGGAAAGTCAGCATGTGTCAGTAAAGCCAAAACCACAGAAGAACAGTCCAAACTGCACGTACTTCTTAGTGTGGTTTTACATCCAAATGCTGGTGGCAGATATCTGATACAATACCGTGGACTTAGTTTCGTTTCAGTGACATAAGGATGTTGTGATAAACCTCTACCAAAACTCACGCAAACTTCCCAGGTTCACATTTCTCATTCACCTAAACAACGGTGCGTCAGTTGTCTCACAGCGTGCATCACATATAATAGTCTGTATTTTGAACATAATTAAATGATAAAGCCAGTCACAGATAAAATGGGATTTGTAGGAAATGAAAAAAGGTTGTTATTGTACAACTGTGAATCTAATGTTATCTGAAATTGGGAGGCATGGTATTACAACGTGAACCTGACCTGAATTTAGCAAGCAATTTCAACCTGGATCATATTACACTTCCGTCTATTCAATGACGTGCAAATTGCCTGCCAGCGTTTTTTTTTTTTTTTGTTATTGTTTTTTGCATAACCCTTAATTAGATCCGGTTATTTACGTATCAAATGCTGAATGAATACAATTACGATTATCTCTTACCAAAAATTTCATCACGCTCCCCTCTATTATTGTTCTGATCATACATAGTTCAGATTTGCCTTCTGATGCACGTCTTTATCAAAGAGTCTGACTCATGCAACTCCTGCCGACTCGAACGTCATGATTACATCTTGATATTACCTAGAACAAAGTACCTTCACCCGACAGGAATTCTTTATCACGTAGCATGCAACTTTGATGGTTTTTGAAAAACATCTTTACCTAGAGAAAAATTGAATTTCTCAAAATTCAAAAGAAGCTAGTGGTCATTACAGTTATTAATGCTTCTTTCTTCCTCTGCTGTTCTGGTCTCTAGTTGATGCAATCGCTTGTCAGCGCAGAGTCGTTTTTTATTCATCTTTACACCTTCTTTTCTTCAATACAAAATCTTTGAAGGAAGGAATGGCTTCTGAAGAGCTTCAAAGTACAACTGGCTTGCTTTTAGAGCGAAAGGCACTTCAATTTCAAAATGCGGACTCATCATCCATTGTGTCTGAGTGGGCATATGTGCCTCTTTATTTTCTGTGTTTTGGGGCTACTCAGCTACAGAAACCTTAGGAACCACAAAGGAAGTCCTTTCAATTTTCCTCAAAATTAAATTCAAAAATGTTTTCATATTGAAGCTTCACATTTTCAATTGCAGTGTTTCTTAGCAACCATAAACAACCAATAGTTGCAAAATGTTGCAGCATGTCAAAACTAAATCGCCCCCATTATGATCAGCGAACCTTCCTACACTTGAAGTGCTTAATCTGTGACAGTTTACAGAACAGATTATAGTTTTCTGCATGATGTCAAATTAAATCACACATAAAGCAGTATAAACACTATAGCAGAATCTCGTTTGGGTCACAAAAAATTGCTTGAGGGCTTCTTTCTGTAAAAAAAAAAAAATGTCCAGCTCATTCCCTAAGGGTAAAATTGCTTCTTTTGGTTTTTTTAAGAAAAAATGTATTCAGTGGATGTTTGCATAAAAACTCTTTCCTCCCTCTCTCCTCTACCTCCTACATCCTTTGCAGATCCAGCACTCCACTTCTAAAGAGTGTTCTGAAGATAACTCATGCCTAAGAGGAAGATCAGCATGGGTAAGATAAAGATGGTTAGTCCAACTCCTGCTGGCTCAAATGTCAAGAAGAAGGATCACAATTTAAAGAGAGAATCCAGTGGCCATTAGTAACCAGAGTGAAGAGAATTGCCTGCTTCTGATACACAGAAATAGAAAACAAGTAAATAGGGAAAAAAACAATGAGATACACAGCAAGTCTTGTTATGTTAAGCCTGACATATCCATCTTTTCCTCACTCGTGTTGTTTTATGTTAGAAGTGTAAGGTTTAAAGGGGACATCAAATGCAGAATTCACTTTAACATGGTGTTTGCATATAAATGTTTTAGCGGTGTGTGGACACAACCACCCTACAATGATAAAAAACTATTCACTTCTTTTTTTTTATCCTCAAAAAAACCTAAACAGTCAGAATTATCAAGCCGTTTTGATTTTCTGAGCAATATGATGTCATATTGGCTCAAGCCCCGCCCACGTCTGCAGATGGACTGTCCCTATTAGCATATTTCAGCTGTCAGCCTTCAACTGTATTACGCTATTTTCTCCATACTCGACTAGCTCTAGCGGCAATAATGTTATGTAAGCAATGCAGGTGTTTTGTAGTTGGATGTAAAAGAGAACATAAGTGAACTTCATTTTCTCCCGACATCAGAGCCACTGATGCAGTGGATTAGTTTTGTTTTTCATAGTTACATACCACCGAATTCACAAAAAAACGGAAGAGAGGAGCAGGGTGAGCAAAGCTCATTATCATTTAAAGAGTCTTGCACCAACACAGGTCACTGTGAACAGAGCTGTTTTTGATAAGGTAAAAAGGGTGTTGTTTTACACGACTATTGAGGAATTTTTAACCAAAGTATTTTGCAGACATTTCATGAAGACCCTAAAGAATCATACCAACATGTGTAAAATGAGCATCTGATGTGAGGAGAGGAAAAGATGAGTAGCTGAGTACAGGGTCAAATGGAACTAACTTGAAGCAAATTTAAAGCACCCTGATTCATTCCTAATCTTATGTGTGACCTCAGTGTGACTTCAGCCAAACAGAGCACAGAACCTCATCATCACCAGACACAGAACTGTTATGTCATCAGAAACACACACGTGCGCACTCTTACAATCACATAGTACTCACATGCGGGCAATCCCTAGGACATGTCACATTACATGTAAATCAAAAACGGGTTCACTAGGTCGAACTGCTATTTAGAATATGCACATGCCACGCAGTTTAAAGGCTTTCTTGTTTTCCGCTGTGTGTTTTAGCACTCAGGCATTTGCATAAGTCACGTCCAGTTTTGCGGCCTTTGGCCTGAAACAGCCAGAAAGCACTTAGCAACTCACCTCGATGACTCACAAGTAATTAACAACTGTGATTCAGTTAGTGGAGTAAGAACTAGTTTCCATGTGGAAAACAAGATGGAGAGCCTACTGGTGCACTGGGTTTGTTTTACTGCCAAGATATTAGGAATTATTTGCACATGAAATATCAAGCTTCTGTAATTTCTGTATTTTTCAACAAAAACATTTGCAGTCTCATTTGACTTGACATTTTTAATTTAAAACAAAAAAAAAAAAACTGTTGAACTAAGACATGCTCTGTAGTAAAGCAGTAGTGTGTCATTTCTGAGTCACTGTGTGTAAAAAAAACAAAAACATTTCAAATCAGCCTGTCAACCTGTCACGATACTTTCACACAAGGCGTCGGCACTGTTGCTTGACAGAGGGCATGATGTAACTGTCATAGACTGTACTTACACTGCAAGTCTTAATGCAAAGATTTGATCTTTTGACCATATCTGATTTTTTTTTGGCCTATCTGTTTTACATTCACTTTAGACATAACTGGTATCTGATATCTGTGTTTACATTAACTCCCACCCAAAATTATTGTTAGTGATCACTTTGCTATGCTACCATAGTAGACCCTTGAGTTTTGAATGGCCGTGAATTGACGTTGAGTGGCCATTATTATTTCCCACCATGGACAACAGCTGCAAAGGATGTTTGGCAGCACAAAATCTGACTGAATAGATCAAAACTGGAAAATAACAGTAATTGTCATTTGTTATTTTATCTACAGCTCATTAGAAGTAGAATTCTTTAGTGAAATAAAGTAGTGCCAAAATGATATTTATTTAAATGAATTTTAATGAATTAACAAGAGAGAAGAGAGTGCATGAGTGAGTGTGAAGCTTGCGAAGAAGTGAAAGTTATCACCTCATTGTTGAGAAATATAATAACTTTTAGCTTTTAGTAGCGAAGCTGTTGTATTTATAAAATTCATGGGGCAGGTGTTGAAAATCAGCTCCTGAATGTGGAAATTCTTACCTATATACATTTCAACCTCAATAAATTGCAACCCCATACAGCACGACGGTATTAAAACGCTATCTTTATGAGCAAACGTGTCGGCTTCGCTTTGGAAGTTCTGAGGGGAATAGATTCTGTGTGTTTAGACGCAGGTTGGATGTCCAGATATCAGATTTGGAAATCCACATTTGGAAGTGGCCCAGATCGGATCTTGTGCGTTTTATTTATTTGTTAATTTTTTATTTGTGTTTACGTATACGCACCAAATTCTGATCTTTTTTTGTGCCAGTGTAAGTGTTATAGAACACATCTGATCTGATCTGTGTCACATATGAGCAAAAAAATTGGAATTGGTTTACATTTAACTGACAGTGTAAACAAGGCCAACATTACTTTTCCGGTGTTGCATGAATGTGATTTGCTACCATCTGTGCTAGGGTATTTGCAGGTGATCTGTGTTTGGTGTTTAAAACACAATGGATCCGCAGTTCAGTTCGGCAATGCTTGACGTCACCCATTCAAAAGTAAATATGAAGCATTAATACCAGCGCCCTGTATGAATACACTGTCACTAGTTGAAAAAAAAGGTTAGCCCCGCCTCCAAATTCCTGCCATTGGTTGAACCACTGTTGCTGTGTTGGGCTGGTAGGGATGATGGAAAAAACAAACAAACAAGAAAACAAAGCAATATTTTGAAAGTGTTTACATTTAGAGGGGTCATGAACTGAGAAATCAAATTTCAAATTTCCTTTGATCTGTTGACATATAAGAGGTCATTGTACTATAAAAACTATTAGACTTTATAACAGACGATGCTGTGCCGACTATATTGGATCCAACAGTAATGTCACACCACACTAGTGTGAGTAACTGTTTTTATTACGTAGTCACTATTACTTTGTCTGTTATTATAGATAAGAAACCAGCATATGCTGGTAGGTATGTTTTGATGCTGGTTTATGCTGGTCCTTAGTTGGTCATGTAAAGGACCAGCATAAACCAGCAAAGGACCATCTTAAACCAGCATCAAAACCTACCTAACCAGCATCCCAGAATCAAAACCTACCTACCAGCATATGCTGGATTTTTCAACAGGGATGTATTGAGTATTTATGCATTCTTGACCTAAATCACAGCAGCATCCATCTCTAAGGAATGTAGGTTGTCAAACATACATAACTGTTAGCCAATCATAGCAGTGGGCATTTACTTCCGAGTCTACAGTCCACCACGCCTATTATGCTGCTTAATTATTTGAGCTTTTCAGTCAGGTGAATTCTGATTGGCTGTGAATTTATTTAGCGTTCATTAACTGGAAAAAGACATTCTGAAAGTGATTTTTACTGCTCACTGCTGACAGTAGACTTTCCTGTTCTCATAGAATGAGAACAATAATTAAAACTTTATACCCATACGTGTAATTTAATTGAGTGGGACATGTCCCCAACACTTTTTTGCCAGTGTCCCCAGAACTTTTTTGAACATCTGCGGCGCAAACGTACTAATGCTGATGAAACATTTGTTTCTGTTAAATAAGATGCGATCTGGCACTGAAATCTGTTGTTTATGAAATCATGCTGAACGTTCGTTGCGATGTTATTAGTGACAGAATGTTCTCAATGCGGCTCGTGCTGAGTGTTCACACGTGAGCGCTTCAAAAAACCTCTTCCAAAACCTCTAACACGCCTAACGAAAATTCCATCACTAGACTGTTTGGGAATGCAAATAATTAATGCGTATCTGTGAATTTATTCACTGACGTTAATTATCTCGGGGCTAATAATACATATTATTATATTACATGTAAGAATAATACTGTCACGTTAGAAATGAGTTCTATGTCGAAATATTAAACCCCCACCCCCCCACACATGCTCCTGTCCCACCCACTTTTTAAAACAAAGTTAGGCCACTGTTTATACCTATATGCAAACAAATATTTAAACCCAGTCTCATGGCAGTGCTAATATTCTCTGGGTTCTATTGATGAAGGGTAGCCGACTGTATCGCAAGCATTAAATATGACAACAAAACTCTTTTAGTGCAAATGAGGCCTGGTGAATACAGCCAGCTCTTGAACCTCAGTAAGACACATTGTGAATATTCATGTACATTTGAAATTAAATAATAAATTCAGTCATCAAAAAAGAGATGTACAAAGTAAGAGAAGGGGAAAAAATTAAAAGAGAACACTCAACTGCGGTTGATACCAATAGCAGACAACACACAGCAAATAAGCTTGCACTAATAGTGATTAATCACAGCACATTGCCATTTCTGGTTATGCAAGTGCAGTCGTATTATAGACACCTGATAAACCGTCTCATGTCCTCTTTATTTAATCCATCTCTACAGGTGTGGGAGTATCTGTACCAGCGTTTCAGTGAGTCATTACCACTCACACTTGGGTTAATACTGATCTGACATCAGCTGAGTGTGCCAAGATGAATGGCCCATCAAAGGAGACTCTCAGTGGAGGTCCCACTTCCTCTCTCTCTCTGTTATGACAGCAGGGACACCTCGTATTCTCCAGCGACAGATCTGTTGGAAAGCCTTGACATTGGTTCACACCCCCACAGTCCTGCGCTCAGGTACGGCCCATCGAGACGAGTTGAGTCACGGATCAGTTTCGTTGGGTATTAGCCATGTTGCTGTCTCAAAGGGGGGTGGTGAAGTCACCAGGCTTACACACTCATCTCCAGCGAGGGATTTGTATGACAGCAGATTTACGTGTGGTACATTTGTTAAATTTATGAGTCTGAAGCTCATAGACAAACACTTTTATTGTTTTGGGGTTCTCTAGAGAACTCCAGCTGTCTCTCAGTAAGGAAATTAGTCATTGCTCATTAGTCACGGATTGGCTCCCACTACACACGTTGCTGAAAAAGACTGTTTGCAGCTGAATATGGAGCGGGTTTGCCTTGCTCTTTGAGATGTTGGAGATATTCCCACTTGGGACTGAGATAAATAACCTTATTATCATGTGCTGGTATATTTGCACATTCATAACTATTGCAAACACACCAGCGGCTTGTGATGGGTTTGGGTTATTTTAGTCCCATATAAATTCATATTTTAAGTTAATTTGATATTAACAGTTTTCAGGTTTTCAGTTTTAAGTTCCTTGCGAAAGTATTCAAACCCATTCATTTTTTCATGTTGCAGCCTCATGTTAAACAGTTTTAAACACTATAATGAAAAGTAAAAAAAGCAAAAAACTGATTTGTGACAACTTTGCAAATGTATTGCAATTAAAAAACTGAAATAAGTACATTGCATAAGTATTCATACCCTTAATGTGGTACTTACTTAAAGCATAATTTTTTATTTTGGTGTGATGCAACAAGCTTGCACATCTGCATTTGGCAATTATCTGCCATTCTTCTCCTCACCTCTTCACCTCTCAAGCTCTGTCAGCTTGGATGGGAGATGGCAGACATTTTTAGGTTTCTCCAGAAATATTTGATTGCGTTCAAGCCAAGGCTCTGGCTGGGCCACTCAAGGACATTCACAGAGTTGTCTATAAACCACTCTTGCTGTGTGCCTAGGGTCATTGTCCTGTTTGAAGATGAACCTTTTGCCCAGTCTGAGGTTCTGAATGCTTTGGACTGGGTTTTCATTAAGGCTATCTCAAAATTTTGCTGTGTTGAGCTTTTCTTCTACTCTGATAAGTCCTTCAGTCACTGCCGCTGAAAAACAGCTCCACAGCATGAAGCTGCTACCTCCATACTTTACTTTTGGGATGCTACTGTGCAGGTGATGAGCAGTGTTTCTTACAGTCTGAGAGTTCTTTAGGTGCTGTGTTGCAAACTCCAAGTGGGTTTTCATGTGTCTTCACTGAGGAGAGGATTAAATTTGGCCACACCACTATAAAGATTGAAGTGGTGGAGTGTTGCAGTGATGTTTGTCCATCTGTAAGTTTCTCCCATCTGCATGTATGATCATGGAGCTCAACTAGAGTGACCATCAGCTTCTTGGTCACCAGTATAACCAAGGCTCTTCTCTATCGATTGCTCTGTTTGGGCAGGAGGCCAGCTCTAGGAAGAGTCCTAGTAGTTCCAAGCGTTTTCCATTATGGATAATGGAGGCTCGTGCTTCTGTGAACCTTTAGCGCAGCAGAATTTTTTCGGACCTCTTCCCCAGATGTGTGGCTTGACGGACTCCTGTCTCTGAGCTCTACAGGCAGTTCTTTTGACCTCAGGGCTTGGTTTTTCCAGTTGTTAGACCTTTTGTTGAGAGTTGTGTGCTTTTCCAAATCACACTCATTTAATTAAATTTCCCACGGTTAGCTTCACTCAAAGTGTAGTAACGTCTACAAGCAGTATGAATGCTCCTGAGCTAAATTTCAAGTGTCCCAGATAAGGGTATGAATACTTATGAAATGAAATCATGTCAGTTTTTTATTTCTAATAAATTTGCAAAGTTGTTTCAAACATGTTTTCACTTTGTCTTTATGGTGTGTGGAATGCAGATTTATGTGAAAAAAAAGTTTTTGAACCAAATTAACATAAGGCTGCAACATTATAAAATGTGAAAAAATTGAAGGGGTTTGAATACTTTCGCAAGGCACTGTGTATATATATATATATATACAGCCTACTTTTACCCAAACATCTGTGTTCTGTGTATATTTTTATATATGTATATTTGCTATATTAGCTATTTTAGGATGTTTTTATCAAAAGCCTGTGGAACAAGACCATAAAGTTCATATTTGAGGCAACATTACTAGAAGTCCTGCAATGTAAGGTTTTAGGAATAACAAGACCAGAACAGAAGCTCCAGCTGAAGTAAAAATGCAGAAATCAATTGTGAGTCAGGTCTCCACTGTGCTTTGCGTGCAGAGCTCTGTTTGTATGATGCACTGTGTCATGCATTTCAAAACACAAAACAGTGCTTTTGATTTCATTTAGTATGTTGCCTTAGTGGGTAGCTGTCTGTGTAGGCAGTATGCGGCTCACTAGGTTTTAAACAGAAGTAAAAGCACAAATCTTTCTTTCTTGCTCTTTCTCTCTTTTGTCCCTCACTCACGGCCACACGCCGCATACAAATAAATGCTGCTTGGGCTACAGGCACCTGTCGTTCTTGATTCTAATTGACATCTTTGTGACGGCAGGAGCCCCTGTCTGCACGCGTCTCTGTCAGGATACGGCTAATAGCTTCTGGCACTCTGCTACAGTAAGTGGTCGTGAGATTTGATCAGGATGAAGCAGCCTCAGAGCCTTGCTTTACCTCCTGGGCGTCCCTTTAGCCCTGCTGCTCCGAGGTAAGAAATGAATCCCAGGAAAAGAAGGATTCTGAGGGGACGACACCCTGTGGAGGATCGGTAAACAATTACTTGAAGCTTGCAGGAGGTGTTGGCATATTAGTCACCGAAGAGTGCTGTGAAATATCCAGGTTATCTCGGATAACGTGTCAGAGTATTACAGAATTGTAGTTAACACCACTTTATTCGGCTTTAAAGGGATAGTCCACCCAAAAAAATAACATTTTGTCTTGTTTTATTAACTTGCACGTTGTTCCAATCCTGTATGACCTGACTGGGTGTGACAACAATAAGTTCATTTTTAAATGAAAACTGCAAAACAATATTTGTGTCTTTGTTTTTACACGATTCCATGAAATTCCATGATTATTGTACGTAGAAAAATGTCCATAATGCTATTTCCCAAATCACACATTCACATATTTAAATTCATCTACCCAGCCTTATTTGTATTTGTTTATTTAAAAATATATACAATTATATTCATAAACAAACTAATATAATAATAATATAACAGTTTTTATTATTTTTATTGTTATGAATACTATAATATATTGTTTAAAGTAATGGCTACTATTATATAAATATAAGTGTAATAGTAATAATATAAAATAACAGTTTGTATTATTTTTATTATTATGAATACTATAATTTTAATTGTTTAAAATAATGGCAATTATAATATTACTATATAAATATTATATAGATATAAAGTGTAAATAAAGTGTAGCATAATGATAAATAATTCATATAAGTTAACAGTTTTTTATTATTTTGATTATGAATACTATAATATATTGTTTAAAATAATGGCTATTATTATATAAATATAAGTGTAATAATAATAATATTAATCTAAAATAACAGTTTTTATTATTTTTATTATCATGAAAACTAATATATTGTTTAAAATAATGACAATTATAATATTACTATATAAATATTATATAGATATAAAGTGTAATAAATAAATAATATGAAATAACAGTTTTTATTATTTTATTATTATGAATAATACTATAATATATTGTTTAAAATAATGGCTATTATTATATAAATATAAGTGTAGTAATAATAATATTAATCTAACATAACAGTTTATATTATTTTTATTATTATAAAAACTATAATATATTGTTTTAAATAATGGCTATTTTTGTAATATAAATGTAAGTGTAATAATAATAATAAAAATAATATTATATAGTGTATAAAGGTTAATATAATATTTTTTTTATTTAAAAAAAAAAAGTGTAATATAATAATTGTATTCAATATACATTTTACAAATGAATACTGCTGCTGATGATGATGACATAATAAAATAAGTTGTTTATATTATTATTATTATTACTAGTAAAAATAAAGTTTTTTTCTTCCATCCTATTTTTCTTTATCCAAAAAAAATATACAATTATATCCTTAAACAAACTAATAATAATAATAATAATTGTTGTTATTATTATTATTATTATTATTATTATTATTACATAAAGTTTTTTTTTATTATTATGAATTATATAATATATTGTTTAAAATAATGACTATTATTATATAAATATAAGTTAATAAAACAATAAAAAATAATTTTATTTAAAATATTTTTTATTTTAAAATATAAGTGTAATATAACAATTTTATTCAAAATATATATAGTTATATACTTTACAAACTAATTAAAAACAAATGATGATGATAATAATAAAATATTTTTTTCCTATTATTAGTAGTAGTAGTAAAAATAGTATTTTTCTTCTTCTTCTTTATTTTTATGATTATTATTAAACCAAGAATAGTAATAAAAACTTTTTAAAACTAAGGTATGAGACTCACAAATTCACAAAAATTCCTCCAACTTTGCAACAACAAAAACAAACTATCTCAAGGTCTCGCAATATGTAAGGACACTGTGTCACTGCACTTTTAAATTAATCACAAACTGGTCTACTTTAACGCACTCAGTAGATTAAGCATGTCCTCTCGCAGCTAGGAACCAATTTAAAGCTTGATTAATTACATGATATACACTAAATCTCTAAAGCACAGTCCTGGAACCTGTACGTGCCCCTCGACTTTTAACCCACGTGCCTTTACAGAGCATAGGCATGGATGACACAATCCTTAGAAGGGCATCTTTCTCAAGCCTTAGAGCGTGTTTATGTAAGTCAGCATAGCCAGAAACATCTACAGGCCCAGTATCGGTCATTAGATTAATGAGCACATCCCTGGAGAGCCTTCATGCAAAACAAAGATGTCACAACAGGCTGTTCTTCATGACGAGATCTGTTCGTCCCGGAGCAGTGCTGCTGACATGGTGTAAGAGCTCTTTACGCACATTTGTTTCTTCATAGTGGACAAAACTCTTTTAGGTTACGTCGTGGCCTAAAATGACCAATGTATGAAGAAATTGGAGATTTTTTTTAAAAAGTAAACCGTTTGAAAGTCAGTTATTAAACAACCAGCACGATCCGAGTCACCTTCACCACACAGTGTGAGATGGAGGGTTAAAACACCACCAGAAATTACAGTTTGGGAAGAAAATCAATGCTATAGGCTGAGATTAAAAACAATCTCCCGTGGACAAGACTCCAACCCCCTATTCAACGTAAACAAAAGTCAAGAACGTTTTACTTGCGCACCGCAGACGTGCTCAGACTAGTGGACGTCATGGAGTCTGACGTTAACTTTCAATTACAGATAGTGTGAAGGAAACAACGCTCAGACCTTCAAAGGTAGCGTTACACATCTGGAGGGAGGTTCATTTTAATCTCCAAAGCAGGCTGGAAGCGGCATCAGGGGTTTAATTAAGAATGAAATTTCATTTCCAAACTTCTCTTGAATGAACGAAGACAAACTCATTATTAAAGGCTGCATATAAACAAGCCAATTACACTGAGAGTGAGGCGTGAAAAACATAATAGCCTATGAAATCATGCTTTAATGCAATTTCAATTTCATACAGTTAAAATGGAATGAGCATTCGCCAGTTGGACAGCATATGAAACAATGCTTAGAGGTGTCAATGTTAAACGTGGATTTGCGGATGGCGCGATACCGCGAGAAGTCCAGTCGTTTAATGAAGCGCTCATTAAAGCAGATTCACGCCACGGCACCAGATGCCTGGAGGAAGGAAGAATGAGAGAATGAAATCGAGAAAAAGGCATGTTAGCAGAGAGACAGGGAAAAACAGAAGATTGATTTTAGCTATCAGAATTTTGCAGGTGGTGTATGAATGAGATGTGTGCAAAATGGAGTACATGGGGAAAGGTCGGCGCTAGTTGTCACTTTTTAGTCCGATGAATATTTATCAGGTTGCATTAATTATACACTTCATGTATAATTTCGAAAAAATGACAATCCTGCTTGCTTTGCGTGTGATATGATTGCAAATTATATTTATATGTTTATTTATACTCTTACCAGGTGTATTTCCTCCGAGGAGGCAAATGAGGCAGTAGTCTCAGCCCCAAATGTCATGCCCACAGAACGCTGGCTAAACGTCTGATTCATAAGGCACACTTAATTGAAAACACTTCAGGAGTTTCAAAGTCATCATCAGATTGGTTGGATTATGCAGGATTTCTGAGAGACGTGCGTGTCACGTTTTTTAAAGGAGAAGTCCACTTCCAAAACAAAGATTCACATATAATATACTCACCCCCTTGTCATCCAAGATGTTCATGTCTTTCTTACTTTTTTTGAGGAAAACATTTCTGCATTTTTCTCCATGTAATGGACCGATAAGGTGCCCCGATTTTGAACTTCCACAATGCAGTTTAAATGCGGCTTCAAAGGATCCCAAACAGCAATTTTGAAGTTGAAGGAGAACATGAGATAGGAGTTTTTCGACATACCCTAACTGCCATGACCTGGAACAAAAACAGTCCAGGCAGAGTAAAACTAGATGACCATTTGGCATTATAAAGTATATAAATTGTATTATTTTTATTAGAATAACCGATCGTTTCGCTAGATAAGACCCTTTTTTCTCGGCTGGGATCGTTTACAACCTCATTTGTGATCGTGATTTGTATATAACATAATTTCTTTACGACTGAAGAAAGAAAGACATGAACATTGTGGATGACAAGGGGGTGAGTAAATTATTTGTAAATTGTTGTTCTGGAAGTGGACTTCTCCTTTAACGTTCCGCCTGAGAACAAAAATGCTGTGGTGCCAAATGTGGCCCCCTCATGAAAGAAGAAAGTGGCCGAGTTCAAAACTGTGTCAATGAGCGCTTATCAGGATCAACTTAATGCTGGATTTTCAAAAGTATGTGAAAATTTTTAAGTTTGTGGCATAGAATCTCAAAAATATGTCAGAGAGTTTTACAGACTGGTCTGCTATTGTGGCGACATTTCCAAGCCCCTAAACATGATGCAGTCATATGGCCTCTTGGGCGGGCCTTTGCCATTCAAAGCGGCCAAAGTTCCCAGACCTTCTGCCCTCAGTCTGTCTGGCTACATGAGACTACGGAGGCAGTGTCTTCTCAAAATATTGGATGAGAAAAAAAAAATCGTAGTACATAAAACAACACCAAAATTACAAAATGTAACATTAAAAAGTGTACAAGTCTAGTTTTTCGAAAGAAACATTGTCCAACAGTAGCTGCGTTTCCATTACCCTACAAATTGCGCAATTTGAAATTGTGAATTGAAAATACTCCTAATGGAAACGTGCCAATTTTGCAAAAAATCACCTGAGAATCTTCCTCTTTCGCTCACATCAGGTGATTTTTCAGGCAATTCGAAAAAGGAAAATTTCGCAAAACTGCAATGGAAAAGTTTTTTTCACGCATTTACAGGTCACATGGCCTATGTTACAAGTCATTAGAGCTGAAGATCTTTGCCCGAACCCGATGAAACCCGACGGGACCCGACGGGTTCAGTCGGGCTCGGGCTTAATTTATATCATTTTACACGGGCCCGGGCCGGGCTCGGGCTTGCGCTCCGGCTTGCCCGGTAAATTAGCGGCCATGTGATGCGTTTCGATTAGCGCGAGAAAGATGCGAAAATGGATGCTGAGGAGGTGAAACGGAGGCTTGCCTCTGGTGATTACGTTTTGGCAAAATTAGCCAGATCAGTACTATGCATCCCGGGCAGTCGCAGCAGCAGTAAAAGGGTGTTCAGTGCTGCTGGACGCACCATCAGTGAGCGCAGGACCGCGCTGAAACGGTCTTAATTTCGTTATTGCCAAAAACCCATCTTAATTGAGAACTTAATTTAATTTGTTAAGAAAGAGTCTTTTTTATTGGTGCACTGGCCTATTTATAGGCTAAGTGTATGCCTATTTAGAGTGCTGAGATGTTACGATGTTACAGAGGACTTATTATATTTATTTGTTCCAACTTCCAAGTGGCCTATAGCTTACGTTAGTCATTAATAAATTATGTTAAAACTTGTATAAATGACTCATTCTTGACAAAAGGCAAAAAAACTGTGCTTGCGCACATTTGAATAATATCGGGCTGTAAACGGGTTCGGGCTTTTAAAAAGCTGTCAATCAAAATATACTTGTCAGGCTCAGGCCGAATTCTGTCGGGCTCGGGCCCTGTCGGGCCTAACTTTTAAGGCCCGATTACAGCTCTACAAGTCATATGATCATTCTTCAGTGTACTATAACCTCCAAGAAACACTCAAGTATAAAGGGCTTTCCCTGCCATTAATGCTTAGACTATTTACACTGCACACGTCTGCGGCGAGTTGCGGCTCCGACACAGCCACCGGAGCTGATCGCGGCCATTCGTATCAATGCTTATGTTTATACCAGCTGCGCCGCACATGTTTCTGAAGTGGATCTCCCTGCTGCTTCTGTAAAGATACACTATCTTTATATGTAAAGATAAATTCACATTACATTACTTTTTTATCTACATTTATAAAATATTGCCAATTTTTTGCACAAATCTGTAATGGAAACATGCCTAGTCATAGCAGCAAGTAAAGTTTCAGCAGTGTGGTTACATCGTGAGGTGATTAGATATGACTGGTTACTTCTGCTGTGATTGGTTCATGCAATAAATCCTGCCCTCTTGTGTTTGTGCGTGTTCCATGTTCACGAATCAGTCTTTTTACAAGACTGTGATGACATGATCAACCCGATCTCATGGAAATTCATATATATGTAAATTAATTTTTCGAGGTGGCTAATTTGTACGAATTATATATATTTTATGAGTTCCCAATTTGTATGAATTCGTACAAATGACATCCACCTAACCCATAAAAACTTCCCCTCCAAAACCTACCCGTCACTGGGGTCTAGACAAATCGTACAAAATTGTAAAAGGTGAGGTCGTACGAATTTGTACAAATTATCCAACTTGTAAAATATGTACGAATTGGTCGTGAGATAGCGTTGGAGGTATAGGTATAGATACTTTTTGACTTTGAGATGACTCTCTGGCTCAAAACTGGCTCAATTTCACTGAATCGACCCTTGTAGCTGTGACAGTTAGCCCCATACATTATGGAATATGCTTTTCTGTGAGGTTGCATTCAGTGTCCAAGTGTTCTTGGCTACAGACAAAAGTGCGTGAATGTATGCCTGTAGTCTCTTATAGTTATGAATGTGATTAAGAGGCTAAGCAGAGGGAGCGCTGCTCTGTGATCCTCCCTAAGCTCCGCTGTCAGCTGCTAAAGAGACAGAGGCTCTAAATGAATCCTCTCTTTACACTCCAGTTAAAAAGGACTTCAGAGCCACACCGACACCCCAGAGAGCAGCCTGTCCAGCTTGCTTCAGCCTGCTACACCCAGCGCCTGCCAACCATATCTGGCTGAAGGCCAAGCCTAGATTTAGCTGAGCTGTGTGAGGATCTGAGTAACGGCAACATTAACCTGGACAAGATTTACGTATCCGTTGCAGCACAACACTTCCTGGATTCTCAGAAATTTCTACATAAAGCCTATATGACGTCAGTGATATTAAACGTCCTTGGTTTTTGTGTGTCTGTGGGTCTCATTCACTAGCCAATGCGTTAAGCCTGTATGCAAACATTATACAACAGTTCTTTCTGGTTCTCGAATCTGATTGGCTGAGATCCTTTTCCAGGCGTGTGA
Source organism: Labeo rohita (assembly GCF_022985175.1). Classification (NCBI taxonomy): domain Eukaryota; kingdom Metazoa; phylum Chordata; class Actinopteri; order Cypriniformes; family Cyprinidae; genus Labeo; species Labeo rohita. Next base: position 10,805,371 of record NC_066878.1, read on the forward strand.
TATTCTAGTGATAGCAGAACTCCAAACTATTTCACTATTTGTATCACTCCACTTCTGGTATTTCTCTATTTCTCCACTATAATTTTATACATAATACTTTTTACTAAATAATACTGTTTTTGTGTCATGGAATGTTGGAGTTTTTTAGGTGAGCATGTAGTCATTTAGACTTCAAATATGTGGTTTGTTTATAGAGACAATGTCTATTTGAATATTTGCTGCTGGCTCTGATGTCTCTACAGTAGTTAAACTTAAGATATGATGCGTTTTGGGTACATAACAGGCAGTCTTTGGTCTCATTAATCTATTTGTTTCAAAGCAAAAACTTTTGGCTGAGGGCAAAAACTTTTTTAATTTGAAGATCAGGGTAAATGTAACTTATTTTGTCTTCTGTAGCTTCTGAAGGGCAGTATTAAATGAAAAAAAAAAAGATATTTGATCAAAACAAGAAAAATGTAAAATAGGGCTTCATTTTGTTCAAAAGTTCCCCCCCTTGATACATTGTGTTTCCCTTTGGAGCATCAATGAGTGAACTTTGAGTCCTTCAGTTGTTCTCAGTGTGAAAAGATGAATCTCAAAATCATACAGTCATTGTTGGAAAGGGTTCAAATACATAAAAATAATGAAAAAACAAAGAATTTGTCGGACCTGAAGGATTTTTCTGAAGAGTAGCGAGCAAAAAAGGGAATCTCATTAAACAAAATGAAAACACAGCTGTGGATCATTCAGGTAACAACACAGTATTAAGAATCAAGCGAATGTAAACAGGGTCATTCAGCTATTATTTTCTCTTGTGGATTATATGTAAACATCTTTTATGTGAAATATCTTATTCAGGTGAGTACTAAATAAAAAATAACATGCATTTTGTATGATTCTTCTTATTTTGGTCAAATAATTAACATTTTGCAGATTCTGCAAGGTGTATGTAAACTTTTGAACTCGACAGTATATGCTGTAGGTTTGATAGATTTCAGTGTGCAGAGAGTTATGATAGGCTGTGGGTCACTGAGCTTCTGACAGCATCATTTAAGAGAGGTGCTGAAGCACCCTAGAGACTGACCTGTCTGAGAGAAAGAGAATTTTATTGCCCCTCTCTATGGGTCAAACTGAGTGTTCTGAAATTCTGGAGAAACTGTGATCTTGCAGTGAATAGAGCACTACATATACAACCTGATGAAAAGGGCTACAGTGACCACGCATGTGGGAGTATTTGATTCAGACAGTGAGTCATTGCTTAACAGACGTGACCAGGATATCCATCAAGGTTTATTTACTCAAACAATACAGCAGCTTCATTGCTGTTGCATTGTTGACGCAGGTGAATGTCAGTTTAACTTCTTCCTCATATGTTACCCTGGACCACAAAACCAGTCTTAAGTCGCTGGGGTATATTTGTAGCAATAGCCAAAAATACAATGTATGGGTCAAAATTATTGATTTTTCTTTTATGCCAAAAATCATTAGGAAATTAAAGATCATGTTCCATGAAGATATTTTGTAAAATTCCTACTGTAAAAATATCAAAACTTAATTTTTGATTAGTAATATGCATTACTAAGAACTTAACTTGGACAACTTTAAGGGTGATTTTCTCAATATTTTTATTTTTTTTAATTTTTTTTGGCACCCTCAGATTCCACGTATTCAAATAGTTGTATCTCGGCCAAATATTGTCCTATCCTAACAAACCATACATCAATGGAAAGCTTCAATTTATTCAGCTTTCAGATGATGTATGAATCTCAGTTTCGAAAAAATTACCCTTATGACTGGTTTTGTGGTCCAGGGTCACATATTAACACACTTGTCAGGTTTTCAAAGTATACCTATTGTATAGAAGAAAAGCAAAGGTCAAAGGCTGTGGAACTTGGATCACAAGGAGCCTGGACGAAGTGGGACCTGCCAAAGGGGAAAATCACCTGGCCTGAACTCTGGACACTAGAGCCCTTTTGTATTTCTTTCCTGCTCCGTGCAGTGTACGACACTCTTCCAACACCAACAAATTTGCACAGGTGGGGAATGAGGGGGGACTCACTGTGCAGTTTATATGGGAGTAGAGGCACACTGGCGCACATACTGGCTGGGTGCAAGACTGCACTTAGCCAGGGGAGATATAGATGGCGTCACGATAAGGTCCTCAGTGCACTGGCTGACATTCTGGAGCAGGAGAGACGGAAAAAGCACCAGACCCATGTGAGACCAGCCTCATATATCCAGTTTATCAAAGAGGGGGATAAGCATCCTGCAGGCAGCACAATCATGGGAGATGAGGGTGGTCCTGGGTAGGAAACTACATTTTCCCCAGGTCGTCCAGACATCCCTGAGGCCTGATGTGGTCATATGGTCTGAGGAGGTGAAGAGGATTATCCTTATCGAGCTGACGGTGGGAAGATGGTTGTGAAGAGGCCTCAGAGAGGAGGGCTACCAAGTATCAGGACCTTGTCCAGCAGTGTAGGGACAAAGGGTGGCAGACTTGGCTATTTCCAGTTGAGGTTGGCTGTAGGGGGATTCCAGCACAGTCTGTGTGGAAGATGTTCACAGCTCTGGGAATAGCTGGAAGGGAGAGGAAGCTAGCTGCTCACAGGTTGGGGGAGGCAGTGGAAAGAGCCTCTTGTTGGCTCTGGAGTAAGCGGGAGGAGCTGAGCTGGAATCCAGGAGAAGATGGGCAGTGACTGAAGTTACTGCACTAACAGAAGTCAGTGCAAGTGACATAACAGATTGTGGGGGCGAATAATAAATGATGACAGCAACTGGTGGTGGAGAGATCAGAGGACAAAGTGGAACATCTCGTCCCTCACCATCATTGACTCAGATCTGAAGCTGTATCGAGCTTCACAGCTTTAAGTCATACTTTTAAAAGTACTGGCTTGATAATGTCACTCCACTATAGAATAACAGGAAGTAGTGGGCTGCCATCCAGAAGGTCAGGAGTTTGAGCATTGCTGCCGGCATGCTAGTTCTGTGACATCTCTTTGAGATGGCCACTGTGTACTGCTAGCATGCCCTTGAGCAAACCACTTAAACATTTCTGCTCCAGGAGACAAGCCTTATACTGCAGCCTGACCTTTCTGACGGATAGAAACTCAGCATCTCTCACATAAGACCACAACATCCTGTCTAAAGATGACAAATAAAATGAGCTTATGTCGTACTAAATGTATTCCCAAGACATGTTTAGAATCCACTGGTCTGTCAATCCTTTAAACATTATAAATTGTTCGCACAATTGCGAGTGGAATTAGAAATGGTCTTTGGTGAGGAAATAAAACTAGCTGGCCTGTAACTAAATTAGAAAGTCCAACATAAACATTTTTTCATTCATTCATTCATAAATAAACAAATACTATATAAGAAACTATTTATATAATGTAAAATAGGCAAAACAACAACATTTCATTTATTTATTATGAATAAATACATGCATGTTACTGTTTTTTCTTTAAAAATCTTCATAAAAATAATGTGAAAGAGACAGAAATAGCAAAATGTCACACTAAATGTTTTTTAAATAAATAAATAATAAAAAATACATAAAAACAATGTAAAGGAAAAATAACATAACATAACTACTATGTGTTTCTCTTGTAAATAAATAAATATATCCTTATGAAATTAATGTAAAATACATTTAATGCACTTTAAGATATATTTATGTAATATCTTGTATCCTGCTTATATCACACTGTTATTTACCAATCTTAGTTGGCCTAATTTCATCCACTCGATGTGTTCATGATAATGTGTGGCCTAATGAGACAATGATCAAAGGAACACATGTGTTACTTATGTGCGACATCTTCACTGAGAAAAAGACTTGAGAAAAGGTCACTTTCACTCATCTTCACATAACACTAATAGAGATCCCATTAGAGGTGCTGGAGTGTCATTACTGGGGTTGTTGGTGCATTGATTGTGTGCCAGATTTAAAAATAAATGACGGACGTGCAAACCGAGGGAGTGAGCTATTTTCAAAACGGCCCTGTACACCCTCTCCTAACAAAATACAAGTGAATACATAATGCCATACATAATGGAGATGCTAGATAGCCTAAAATGTCACACCTGGGTCATTAAAATTAAAACTGTCATGAGGGTCAGTTGGGCAGCTTGGTGTCTGATGAGAGAAAAATGCCTTACAGTTTATTTAATCGTAATCAAAATATATTAAAGGACACCTATTATGCCCTTTTTACAAGATGTAATATAAGTCTCAGGTGTTGAGAATGTGTCTGTGAGGTTTCAGCTCAAAATACCTCAAAGATCATTTATTATATCATTTTAAAAAAGCCTATTTTGAGTAGAAGCAGAAACACACTGTTTTCGTGCATGTCTCTTTAAATGCAAATAAGCTGCTGCTCCCCGCCCTATTTTACCACCAAAAAGGAGGAACCCCACCAAAAACGTGTATTTTACCCCCTGAAACCATGGGGCCCCCCTTGAAAAGTGATTGGGCTACTTTTGGGCTAGTTTTGATTAGCAATTGGGCGGGTTTTGTTGTGAAAACCTGGCAACCCTGCTCAGATACTCTGCCAAAAACATCTGGTTTTTATTATAATGTAAAAGTGTAGTAACCATAGTTTTGGTATATTGATTACCACTTGTATAACCACAGTTTTACTACAAATACCATGGTTAAACTATAGTTAGTGTAGCAAAACACTGGTTACACTGTTGTTACCATGGTTTAACCCAGGGATGCCCACTTTTAAGTTTAGCTTGGAGTGAGATATGTAAAGTATATACTGTACATATACCACAAAATCACTCTAATTTGACTCTTTGCATTGGAATTTAAAAGCCTTTTCTCTTTTTAAGCTTAAATACTACACTAATAGTAATGCAAGTAATAGAAATATTAAGAATTGACCATAGTTATTGCACAAATAGTATTTAGTACCAAAAGATCTCCTCAAAATATTAAATAAATATTACTGAACTAAAATATGGAATATTTAATTAATTTAACTAAAAATAGTTAAGGTGTATAGTCGTTCGGTTACATTATAATTAAGGAATAGGCCTACCTGAAGGTTAAATTCAAGAAAAACATATTATTGTTGCCTCTCCATCACTCTCCAGAATAAAATGATACTGTAAATGTTATCGACGTAATAATTAATGTATAATATGCTGTAATAAACATTGCTGAATATACCTGTATAGTGATTCTGATGACTATCTTGCTTAAACCTATTCAAATTTATTGACAGGGCTGTCACAACTTTTTTAAAAGCAATTTTACAATGGCTCTGGCTTTAACTGAAGCGCTGCGATGAATTACGCCACATTAAAGGTGCCAAAATGGTATTTATTGTTGGAATTTTGTGAAACGTACAGAGACTTTGTTTCATATCATTAGTAAGGTTGCTAATTTGGCATAAGATTTACATGAGCAGAGTGAGAGCTTGGGACAAAGCCTAAAACCGTGTGTCTCGTGTCTCATGCCAAATGCATAAGAGTTCACAACCCTGTTTAACCATGTTTTTCTTTTGTTTTATTTGTAGTAAAACCATGGTTAATTTTCATAAGGGACTTCTTGAATATCACATTACAGGCTACAGAAGCTGAAATCGTCAAAACAATTCCCAATTATTTGTTTTCGATTAGCCTTTGGTTAGCAAGCTAACAGCTTAACTTAAAGACAAGCTTAGCCTATACATATTGCTGTCAGAGGCTAAAATGGTCGTGGGAAAAGGTCATTTCCTTTTTATTTGTTTGTGGTTAGCCTTCAGTTAGCAAACCAATAGCTTGGCCTAGCAGCTAGCCAAACACATTTTTTGATTAGCTTAAAACAAGCCCAGATAGCACACATACATCTTCAAGATGTCTGTTAAAGATCACTTGATCTGGAAAGCATCTGCTGTGTACAAACATCTGACAGACAACTGTAAGGTATCAGTTTTACATACATTCTACAACTAATAGACGTCTATTTGACATCTGATAGGAAACGTCCAATAGATGTATTGCAGATGAGCAAACACTCCAAAAAATACATCTTGCAGATGTAAATGCAGACATCAAATAGACATCTCCGAGATGGACGTGTGCTATCAGGGAGATATCATGATAATGCACATGTTTTTGATCAGACACTTAAAAACAAAGGATACCCTGATAGCACACATACATCACGGAGACGTCTATTTGACATATTTTTTAGAGTGTTTGCTCATCTGCAACACGTCTATATATCAGTTTGCACGCAGCAGATGCTTTCCAGATCAAGTGATCTTTAACATGCATCTCACAGACATACGTGTGCTATCTGGGTATTCCCCCTGCATGCTGAAAAAACAATCCCAGAAATCAGAAGCCATCACAGAAATTCTAATACTAGTTTTCACTACAAATACCATTACAAAAATTGCAAACCATCAACTTTTAACCATTAAAGCCATTAAAAATGGTTTCCTGTAGTGTTTTGAGACATTCCATTAGGATTTAGTGGTTTTAACAAACCACCAATAAAAGGCGACCAATTACCAGACCAACAGGCACCATTACAGATTCCATTAAAACCAGTACAATTCCCATTATAATCAGTAAAACCATTACAAATTCTGTGATGGTTTCTATTGTTTAGTTTTTTGGGTTTTTTTTCAGCAGGGCTGATAAGATGGGATGCATGACACTGAGAGTTTTTGAGATGAGAACCACTTGGGTATAAACACATATTGTAGCATAGCTAAAGATAAGATATACTCTGGTAAACTCACTGAAACTCTTTTTGAAGCCTCATTTTAGCAAAACTAAACATGATTTTGTGTATTCTGAGTGATTTCTCCTCTTTCAACATCTGATGAAACACATCAGTACTTCATTTGTTTCACTGCTCTTGTCTGGGTGCAATTTCTGTCTGTTTACAAGCTCAAAGACATTCATGTCATTGCTGATAACGACAAGCAAGAATATTTTGCGCATGACTGCCTGATTACCTGATTTACACAATTTTATTCATCGAATTATTCATTAAAATGATGCAGGCTGCATTTATGATATTCACCCTGACTGAATTTCTCCCAGAGTCTTTGCCTCAGAGGCACACACACACAAGCACAGTTTTTAGAGGTTATGTATATGGATTACATCAGACACTTACTCAATTTCTGAATCAAATGCTTTGCTCACTGAGTCCTATAATGAAAGAGGATATTTTAGTCCTTTGGCAGAATACAAAGTCTCAAATGCGTGCTCTTTCGACAGGCAAATATTACAGATGACAGCGGATCTTGACCTTCTAAAATAATTTGACTTGAGGACATCAGATCCTTTATCCAGATCTGATATTTTCCTATTTATTACTCAGTATCATCCAGCCTCTCTCTCCAAATACTATATTAAAGTATGCATGTCCTCAGTATTCTTTGTCATATTTCCTTATAATTATCAGGGTGCTGGTTTGATTTTATATTTTTCAACTTATATCTCCCCACGCTGCTATCAGCTGCCACGTTCATGGATCTATTAATGTCCCTTATATCCCCTCCAAGAGAATCTAATTGAGCCATCAATTCCCTCCCCATTTACAGCACTCATTGCTTCATTATTTGATAGTATGTGATTTTGATCTTTTTCTACAAGACAATGATTATGAGCTTCAGACCCCAGAGGCTGTGAAGCATGAAAATAGCACGTGTGAATGCATGTGAATCTCTTTATTCTTTTCTTACTTTAAAAAAGGAATGCATGATAAGTTACTAAACCATATTTGGATTGGAATTGTGCTATTTTAATTGTGCCATCATCTAACACTCACATTATTTTTTTGAAGGGGACATCAGATGGAAAATTCACTTTTACATTGTGTTTATATATAAATGTGTCCTAGCAGTGTGTGGACACAACCACGCTATAATGATAAAAATCAATTCACTCCTTTTTTTAATCCCCCAAAAAACCTAAAAAGTCTCAATTATCAGGCTGTTTTGATTTTCTGAGCAGTATGATGTCATACTGCTCAGACCCTGCCCACAACCATTGATGGACCCTTTTGTATTAGCATATTTCATATTAGCATAATTACTTTTTCCCCACATCAGTCTACACTCCATGCACCATTATGACAAAGAAAAAACAGAATTGTCACAAAACTGAAATAAGTACATTGCATAAGTATTCATAACCTGAACTCGGTACTTAGCTGAAGCACCTTTACAGCCTCAAGTCTTTTTGGGTATGATGCAACAAGATTTGTTCATCAACATTTGGCAGTTATTTGCCATTCTCCACTTCACCTCTTCACCTCTCAATCTCTGTCAGCTTGGAAGGGTTCTGGCAGACATTTTCAGGTTTCTCCAGAAATGTTAGATTGGGTTCAAGGCCAGGCTGTGGCTGAGCCACTCAAGGACATATCACAACGTGATATGTCAAGGATACAAGGATACAAGGATACAAAACGTATCGCAATACCCTGCTTTTAAGAATGGTACGATTCCACATTTTACTAGTACCGGTACTTTAAGAATGCATTTTAATAAAAGCCATATTTCTACGTGTCCGTGTTAGTGAATGGCGCAGGTGCACAGTTTTGTTTACTACGCACATATGCGTGACGCTTGCTGTGTTTTTTAGCCTCTGCCGCCTGAATATATGAGTCCATGAACACGTGAACATGATCTCTAGAACTGCTCTGAGAGTCACTTCATGAGTATTTTACAGTTTCTTTTGCGGCAACTATCGCCAAATAACGAAGACCCTAAAGGCCTGCACAGCAACCCGTCAAAATAAAAGTTCAGTTTAACTTGAGAGTCAGAAATATACTAATATATTACTTAAATGTAAAGATAGTACTACTACTACTAATAAAAGTATTATTAAAATAATGTTTAATGAATATTTACTAGAAAAAATATTTACCAGAATTTATTTACCAGAAAATTGTAAATACACAACACAGTATTTCTGTAAAAAAATAAATAAATAAATAAATAGCCTGTAATAATTTAATTCTTTATCAAATTCAATTATCCTTTAGAAATTCGTTAGACATGCTTTTGATTATTAAAATATAATGAAACTAAAATAGAATCCAGAAAATGAATGGAAAACAGAGATTCACAAACACAACTGAATTTGAGAAAAATAATAAAACGTATTTCATAGGGCCTTAAAAACGTCATTTTTGTTAAACTTAAAAAAAAATGCTTTTGAATTCTGCAAGTTTCATGATTTCAATTAATTTGATTTTTTTAATGTTACCATTAAAATAAAGTCTATAAAATTTCAAATGGAATTTGGGAAAAAATAAAACAGATTTCATAGGGCCCTCTTTATTTCAGTTGTGTCTTTGTTTTATTGTAGTTGTCCTTTAGTTTGTTACTTGCATCTAGGTTATTATTATTAATAACAAAGATAAAATAACAAAAAATGACTATGTCATGATATAAATTGTTGTTTAAATTTCATGTCATGAAATATGATTTGGCTTTATCCTGTAAACTAACTAAACTAACCAATATAGCAAAGATCTCTACATACCTGTAGACTCGGTAGTTGTTCAACATGTGTAGTGGTACTGGCATGTGATTATTATTATTTTATTTATTTATTTAAACAGAGGGGATGAAACGCTTTGTTTTAATAGATAAAATAACTATGATCTCCATTTGGATCATCTATTATTCAATTACTTTTCCTGTTCTATTTTTTTTTTTTTTTTTTTTTTTTTTTTTTGTAGTATCGATTCAGTAGTAGTATCGTGATATTTTAGTCAGGTATCGTATCATATCGTATCATATTTGGTATTGTGACGACACTAGAGGCTACATCCTTCTATTAACCTTCAACACAGCAGAATCTTTTCTGAACTCTTCAGAAGATGCGTGGCTTGTTGCAATCCTGTCTCTGAGCTTTTTTTGCTCTGATTTCTGGTTTTTGCTCTGATATGCATTTTCAGCTGTTAGACCTTTTATTAAGATGTGTGCCTTTCCAAATCATAACCATTCAATTAGATTTACCACAGGTTATCTTCACTCAAAGTGTAGTAACATCTACAAGCGATATGAATGCTTCTGAGCTAAATTTCAACTGTCCCAGATATATGAAGGGTATGAATACTTATGCAATAGAATCATCAAGTTGTTTTATTCTTAATAAATAAAAGATATTAAAACCCAGTTTTTTGCTTCGGCGTTATGGTGTATGGAGTGTATATTGATGTGGGGGAAAAAAAATTACTGACAAAAAGTATAATATCTGTGTGTCCCTAATTATGTATCCTGATTATGTAATGTCATTACTAGTATTCTGTGACTCCTAAGCCTGCATCTGAAGTAGGTCGACATTATTTGTTAAACTGAGCATTCGCTCTCTCCCTACTGTAGTTTCCTGTCACGTCTCATTTAAAGATGTACATTAACAGGAAATTCTATAAGAAATACCAAGAAAAAAGTGAAATGTTTACTGGCCAGTGGGACTTTTGCCAACCAGCCTGATTGTTGGATATAATATCCTGCCTGTAGGGGCTTTTAAATTACAAGTGAACTTGACGTGTGTGTCTGTGTATGAGTAATCATGGCCACAGCGTGCCACAGATGCATTCTGACAGGAAATTGAGGAAGATATGCTGACTGTCTACGCTTAAAATAAGGTCATAAATAACTTCATTGAAGAAGTTCATAGTTCTTATAAAATGTATCATGACCAACTCCATTACTCTATCCAATCTGCTCTAGACATGAGAGCATCTCTCCATTAGGTATCATCTGCCGTTCACATGGGGGCGGGGGCGCGGGGGACTATACTGCACAGCTTAAACGAAACCAAGCAACTGTTGATTCAGACAGAGTTGTCTAGCTTTGTAAAACGACGAAGATAAACCAGTTCCTGTCTCTCTGGTGGTGTAGCTCACTTCCTGTGCCTCTGCTGCTGCATATGTTTGACTCATTCTGTTCAGGCTGTTGTCCTCAGAGAAATGGATTTTTTGATGATAGGGCCAGCTTACAAACTTTTTATCTTTTTATGCATGATACAAGGTAAGAGGGGCTTGAATTTTCATTTCTACCCACAACGAAAACGTTTATTAGCTTTAAAACTGATCTGTGCTGTGGTTAAGAGGTTTATGACCTGACACTCATCTTTATATCTATTAATTTACTCAAAAATGCATTCGAAATGAAGTTCATACATACAGTGATTTAACAGATAATCCTAGGATGAACATGTTTTTCATTTCTGTTTAAATGAATGAAAGTCAAAGGTGATTTCATAATAAAGACAAAATCATCATTATAAGAATAAATTATTGAAAAAATAACTTATCAAGTAATTATCAAGCATAATCTTTTATTATTATTTCTTTAAAAATGTGTTAGCAAAACACATTGCTTATTAATATTTAAAAAAAAAAAAAAAAACAAACCTGCCAAATCAAAGTCTTGTGGTTCAATCAAGTAGAAACATCCTGAAATGACCCTCAACACTGAAATAAATCTCTTAAAATATTAGACAATGTTATATTTTCCTCACAAAGCAAGATTATTTTAACTATTTTAACATTTCAAATAATGATTGAGATACACTCACATGCTTTCAAGGTGTAAGGAAAATACACAGCTTTTTACTTGATGGTTAAAAAAAGAAAATAATGAGGGTCATTTTTTTAAAAATTAAGATTTATATATCATCTCAAAGCTGAATAAATAAGCTTTTATGGTTTGTTAGGATAGGACAATCTTTGGCCGAGATACAACTGTTTGATTGTCTGGAATCTGAGGATGCAAAAACAATCTAAATATTGAAAAAATCACCTTTAATGTTGTCCAAATGAAGTTCTTAGCAATGCATATTACTAATCAAAAATAAAATGGTAATATATTTACGGTAGGAAATTTACAAAATATCTTCATGGAACATGATCTTCACTTAAAGTCTACTTCCAGAACAAAAATTTACAGATATTTTACTCACCCCCGTGTCATCCAAGATGTTCAAGTCTTTCTTACTTTAGTCAATAAGAAATTATGTTTCTTGAGGAAAACATTCCCGAATTTTTCTCCATATAGTGGACTTCAATGGTGCTCCCAAGTTTGAGCTTCCAAAATGCAGTTTAAATGCAGCTTCAAATGGCTCTAAATGATCCCAGCCGAGGAAGAAGGGTCTTATCTAGCAAAATGATTGGTCATTTCCAAAACAAATTGATAATTTATATACTCTTAAATAGGGATGCACCAATATCACTTTTTTTCAGTACTCGCCCGATACCGATACTTTTATTTTTGGTACTTGCCGATTCCGAGTACCGATACCGATATTTTACAATTTACCGGTAGATTTGTAAAATATGGGGTACAGAAACTAAAAGTATTTGTATAATGTTAGTTGGTCAACTTAATTTATGAAATAGATACAGTCAAACCAAAATTTATTTAGATCACATTATCATAAACTGTGTCCTGCACCCACTAGTAAAAAAAAAAAATATATATATATATATATATCAAAAATGATGGTGTATATCTGCTGTCTGAATAATTTTTGGGTTGACTATATATCCCTTAGTTATTTTTATTTTTACACTTAATTATGCCCATTAAAATGTGTTTTGTTACTTTCACTGTTTTTTTTTTTCTTGCTCTATGGTACATCATCTTCAATTTAATAGTATTAAACTGCTCCATTGCAGTGGCTCAGTATTGTAATCACGCGAACCACTCATCTCCTAACAGTCGTGTATGCTTAAAGTTGAAAATAAATGATGGTTATAGTGAATGCCCCTATAATTTTTTTTTTATATTTACGAATTTGTTTTAATCCAAAAGATGCCTGTGCTAAATATGCGAACATCAATGAAGATCACGCAACAGCGCGCGCTTTCTATCTTTCTCTGTGTCGCGCTCTCTCTCTCAGGCCCTCTCTCTGTATACCGTTAAATAACTTGTGCATTGATTTACTTTAATTGTTTTTGACATATCTCACCGAAACTACAAACTTTCCAGTGATGTCAAGGCGGGATATTAACTCGACAAGCCCGCACATCTTGGCCGCCGCGCGCTCAATCCAATCTGTGTGCTTTGCCTATCAGCTGATGCGCACCAGTTATACAAGCTTAATACTGAATGTTTAACATTATATTACTTGCATACATATAATTAGTAGACATCTCTCTTAATCTTTAATGACTCCATTCTGCTGTCTGTTGTTTTGTTGTCAGTGTTTCTTCGCCTGCATACGCACTTGTCACATGATGTGGTATCGGCATTTGGTATCGGGGCATTTTAATGAGCACAAGTACGAGTACAGGAGCTCAGTATCGGCCCGATACCGATACCAGTAACGGTATCGGTGCATCCCTACTCTTAAAGCTCAAACACTCGTCTTGACTAAGCATGTGTAAACTCAGTTTTTTCGCAGAGACGATACAAGACAAGCGTTTGAGGTTAAAAAGTAAATAAATTGTTAATTTGTTTCAAAAATTACCAATCGTTTCGCTAGATAAGACCCTTCTTACTCAGCTGGGATTGTGAATTTGAAGCTGCATTTAAACTGCATTTTGGAAGTTCAAACTTGGGAGCACCATTGATATCCACTATATGGAGAAAAATGGGAATGTTTCCCTAAGGAACTATAATGTCTTATTGACTAAAGAAAGAAAGACATAAACATCTTGGATGACAAGGGGCTGCGTAAATTATCTGTAAATTTTTGTTCTGGAAGTGGACTTCTCCTTTAATATCCTAATGATTTTTGGCATAAAAGAAAAATTTTGACCCATACAATGTATTTTTGGCTATTGCTACAAATACACCCAGACTGGTTTTGTGGTCCAGGGTCTCATATGTCTTTAAGGTGTAAGGAAAATATATTACATTTTACTTGATGTTTACATGGTGAAATATTTCAATCAGTAAATAATATATTTTCTTGACCTATATAATAAGGTGTCTGTCTGTACATAAACTGACAAAATTATATTATATTTTCTAATTGTTAAAAGGTAAAACCTTGCCAATAACATATTTTTTAAACAATCAATAATACAATCTGACTATCACTTATGAAACTTGTTTATCAGGAACATATGGAGTGCTTATACATCATAAAGCAGACGTAACTGCTGTGGAGGGACAGAATGTCAGCCTTCAGTGCATTGTGGGAGAGGAGCATGACATCAAAATCATCCAGCTGGAATGGATTAAACAGCAAAAAGGAAATGAGAAGAATGATCAGAAGATTGTTGTGTTCCATCCTGGGTTTCCAATACATTATTTTCAATCAGGTCATTTTCTGGAGACAGTGACCAAATCAAAAACTAAGATGACTCAGGGCTCAGTCTTGACCCTGTATAACGTTACAGTGAATAGCAGTGGAAACTATATTTGCGAAATTACTTCTTATCCTAATGGATCAATTAGAAGAACCACAAACCTGCAAGTTACAGGTAAACTGCTTACTGTTAACCTACATTCTTAGATTTGATTCAATATAAAAGCAAATAATCATCACCTGTCTGCTAATTTCAGAGCCTCCACCATCAGTGAAGATGTCATATCCAAACGGATTCATAAAAGAGGGACACGACGTTAAAATAACTTGTTCAGCTAGCCCTCCACCAAACCGTTATAAACTTGAACGTTCAAAGGCGAGTCAGGCGGAAAAATACTATACACTATATTTCTATATGCCACAGTTTATACAACTGTTATATTGATCTCATTTGTCTCATCAGGACAAGAAATTTTGGCCGTACAACTCAAACGGAGAGTTTGTTTTACGAAACGTCACCAGAAATGACAGTGGTGATTACATCTGTTTACCTGAATGGGACTCATTAGTCCGAAATCAGCAAGGTCTCAATGCCACAATGGAACTGACTGTGAATTGTGAGTGTTTGTATTGAGAATATAAATCAATTGCACCTAAAAAGTTTTTGAATGATTTTTTATCATTGTCTGTCAAATAAAACAAATCCGTATAAAATAATTCCTGCTTTTCTAAACAGTTCTTGATGGCATTAAGTGTAACACAAGCAGCCCTTTAAACATCAGCGTTGGTGAGGACGTGGCGATTTCTTGTATCGCAAAAGCATCACAGCACTTGCAGTACAAGTGGATGAGGGTAAGATTGTGAAATATTAAAAGATTGAAATAAATTATTAAAGCAGTATTGCTTTAAATAAACCATTTGTGGTGTATTAACTGTCTCAGCTTGTCTAAAATTACAAATCCATGTGATGATTTTTAGGGTGACACAACACTGTCTCTGTCAGACACTTTGTCTCTGACCTCGGTAACATCTGACCACTCAGGAACATACAAACTGACAGCTGTCCTTCTAGACAGTCAATTCCAGACAGACGTGGAGTTTTCTATCCGTGTTCTCTCAAAGCAAAGCGAAGGTAAGAAAAAGCTTTTTGTAATTGCGATCACATGGCAATTTAAAATTCCTTTGTAAAAAAATAACAGCGTCTTAAATGTGAATAATAAACGATAAAGTCCCAGTTTGCCCAAAGCAAAGCACACACAGCACAAACAATGGAAAAAAATACCACTGAAGCCTTTGGGAATTAATTATACGTTCTGGAACAGAGGTTAATTGATTAATTTCTTTCTTTCGAAGCCCTCTGGGACTTATTGTTTTAGGAAAGGCTGTTGGGGTGTTTATGTGTGTGTAGGTCAGGTTTTGCCTGCATTGTTAGAACTAAATGTCCCCAGAAGGATAGTAAAACCTGAAATCATCTACATTGTAACTAGCCAACGGTCCTCGTGAGGAAAATGGTTTAGTAAACATGCTAAATAATCTTAATGAAAACGTAAAAAAAATGCAGAAGGTTTGTGTTAGGGGATAAACATTTATCTGTTAAAGAGACAGTCCACCCTAAAACTACAATTCTGTCATCATTCACTCATCCTCGTGTCATTCCTAACCTGTATGACTTTCTTTCTTCTGTGGAACATGAAAGATGATATTGTTAGTCACTAACCAGTTTCAGTTCCCAATGACCTCCATTGAATTTACAATGGAAGTCTATGGAAATGAAACTACAGGGTGGAATGACGTGAGGGTGAGTAAATGATAACAGTGTTTCGATTTTTTGGTAGACTAACCCTTAAATTTACAGACATTTCCTTTAACCATTAAACACAACAATTTAAAATATGGGTAAAACACCTCTGGAAAAAAAAAAAATCTATTTGAAAAGTTTTTCTAAATTTTCTTGGAGTGTGTGTGCGCCATATAATGTACTTTTGACACCCACAGGTATCATTGGTGAGCACTGTCTGTGCCATGTCAGACTAATTGTGACAGTGAATAGAATCATTGTGCAAGCTCACACCACAAACATCCCAATACTGTTTCACTTCCACACAGTTCTAGGGTGTAGTTTTACTGTAGCCTAATGAAATAATATAAAATAATATAATGTAATATAATATAATAATTACATATTTCATTTTCTCTTTCATAATGATTGCTGCTGAAGGAAAGACAACTTCGTCCCCATTAAGAACCACTGAACTTCTGAGCAGCTTTACCACCAATGGGACCAGTTCATGGAGCACTGATACCTCTGTGTCTACAACAGAATCTGGTCACTTCATAGCCAGCACAGTGAAACCAAATATGACAACCTCTATGACAACCCTACAACCTAGACACACCAGTCACCCCACTCCTTCCAATGGCAGCTCTTCTGCTCCACCTGTTGGCAATGCATCTACATTACATACAAGCACTGTAAAATCTACAGACAGTTTGAGCACAACTCCAGATCCAGCTACCAGAAGAAAAGAAAGATTCACCACTGTTATAACACAGAAAAACCTCACCTCTGTTACAACAAAGAAAAACCTCACCACTGTTACAGTACCACAAGGTAAAACACAAATGAGTCCTCTGAAAGACAACATTAAATCAAAACATATCATATTCACATACCCACTCATACACACTATTCCAAAGGAAAATATTATTTGTGGCGCTCCTGAAACAACTTTACTTTATGCTGACGTCACATATGTTGTAGGGTCTGTTGGTCAGTGATTAGTGCTTTTGAAACACTGCTTCATAAAGCTTTGAACGTGTGTCTAATGGTATTGAAAGATCTTGGATTGGTTTTATAATGTAGGTTCATTTTAATTAGGGGTTCAAAGCGTGCTGAAACCATATTGTAATTGTTAGAGTGGCCAAGGATCATCAATCTCCACATAAAACTGACTGGCCAGACCAAACTGTAAATTGTAGAGACTTGAAATTGGCCTGAGGGGGCTGCTACACTGACTAAAAGTACAAAATCGTTAACCTTAATTGTTCGTCTGTCACCCAGGCAAAATTTTCAGGGAGTTTGCTTTTTTTTTTTTTTTTTTTTTTTTTTTTTGCGAATTAGTCCTAGGTTTTTTCGCCCGAACAGACCCAAACCAGTGCAGGAAGATTTTCTGGAGAGTGAATGTGTTTCAGTAATTACCAAAAAGTTGAATTTTCAACTCTCCGTCACAGAGGGCTGCCTTTACTAAAATGTCTTTAATTTTTGAACAGAATGAGATATCTTTGCCAAACTCACAACACGTATGTAAGAGCTGAATCTGAGGTCACATGAAACAAGTCACGGAGCTTGGCCACTTGATGGTGCTATCAGAGGGAAAAAACCTAAAAAGGACCAAAACTACAAAACCGTTTGTCCTATCGACATGAAAATCGTAATGCACGGTCTTGGTCCAAAGTGCAACAAGTGGCTATAACATTTGCATATTTGCAAAAAAACATGGGCACCATAGGGCGATGAACTTTGAGCACCTATTAGTCAAGGTTAACGGAGGTCATTTGGAACAAAACTCTGCGGGCATGTTTGACTCACTGCCCTAGAGGTCTGTGAGAAATTTGAAAGAAATCAACCACTGAGGGCGATATTGCATTGTGCATTTTTTCACACATAAGCACAAGATTTATATCATACGATACACATCCTCATTCTGAACAACTTTGCCTCTAGAACCATTGCTTTTTAATCAAATCATTTGTCAAATTATTGAGAAAATGTAAAAAAAAAAATAATAATAATAATAATAATAATAATTTGTAAACTCATCCTAGGTTTTTCGCTCAGTGGGAAAAAAACACTACAGTACAAAATTTTCTGGACTCTCAGGTCAATTATGATTTAAAAAATGTTGAAATTTACCCTTTGAGAAACTATAACAGGGTCGTTTAGAAAAGGGGCCTGTCCAAATGTACCTAAAAGTCTATAAAGCCTAAACGAAAACTCAAAAGTTTTACCAGACCTGGTGAGAACATGTGACAAGTGATTCTAAGCTCTAGGGAGATCGGACCACAGCTGCTGCTATAACAGTCATAAATGTTAAAGAACATCATATTTCTATAGTAGATTGCCTGTATTTGCCAAAAATGCTTTTTAAAATCATTGATTTACGTGGTTACAGGCTTGCTAAATATTTATATGCGCTTAAAGGAGAAGTCCACTTCCAAAACAAAGATTCACATATAATGCATTCACCCCATTGTCATCGAAGATGTTCATGTCTTTATTTCTTCATTCATAAAGAAATTATGTTTTCTGAGGAAAAGATTTCAGCATTTTTCTCCATATAATGGACTGCTATGGTCCCCTGATTTTGAACTTCTAAAATGCAGTTTAAATGCGGCTTCAAACGATCCCAAATGCAGTTGTAAATGATCCCAGCCGAGGAAATAGGGTCTTATCTAGCGTAACGATCAGTTATTTTCATAAACAAAATACAATTTAAATACTTTTTATTCTCAAGCGCTCGTCTTGCCTTGCTTCATTGAACTCTGTGTATTCTGGCTCAAAACTCCAATCATATTTTCTCCCTCAACTTTAAAAATCATTTCAAAATCATCCTATGTCGCTGCAGAAGTACCGACCCAGTGTTTGCAAAGTGAACGTGCAAAGAAGATCAAACACCCTTAACAAAAAAGGTAAAACAGCGATATAGGACAAAAGTTGAGGTTGAGAACATGAGATGGGAGTTTTTCGACATACCCTAACTGTCATGAACCAGAACAGAAACAGGCAGAGTGAGACAAGATGAGCGTTTGACATTAAAAAGTATATAAATTGTATGATTTTTATGAATATAACAGATCGTTTCGCTAGATAAGACCCTTCTTTCTTGGCTGAGATCGTTTACAACCACACTGGGATCGTTTGAAGCAGCATTTAAACTGCATTTTGAAAGTTCAAAATCGGGGAAACATAACAGTCCATTATATGAAGAAAAATGCTAAAATGTTTTAAAAAAAATGCTAAAATGCTAAATTATGTTTTAAAGAAACATAATTTCTTTACGACTGAAGAAAGAAAGACATGAACATCTTCGATGACAATGGGGTGAGTACATTATATGTGAATCTTTGTTTTGGAAGTGGACTACTCCTTTATACCTTAAAGTGCTTGAACCCCGGTAATTGCGCCTTGCAGCTGTATTTAACTTATTAAATTTTAATACTTGTGTGTGTATAATACAAAAATAAAAATATTTAATTTATTCTAATTGACCTAGTTTGCCAAGCTCTGTCTATAACACACACACACACACACACACACATGTTTGTTTTTGTGAATTGTGGGGACTTTCCATAGACTTCTATAGATTTTATACTGACCAAACGATATTGTCTATCCCCTAACCCAACCCTAACCCTAAACCGAGCCCTCACAGAAAACATGTTTGCATCGTTACACTTTCAGATAAACATCATTTACTATTTTAAATAATTTTTTAACATTGTGGGGACCGCAGATTTCAGGTTTTACTATCCTTGTGGAGACATTTGGTCCCCACAATGTAGCAAAAACAAGTACACACACACACACACACACACACAGAAAGCTAATATTATAGAATCGTATTTTATAAAACCTAGTATAATTATTTGTAGACTGCATTTAATAATTGCATTTTCATTAAAACAATTGGTTTGTAAAAGATGAGGGGTTTTGTTGTTGTTGTTGCGTTTACAGTGATTTGACCAGCAGGTGGCAGTCTTTAGTGTTTCAAGTGCTCTGTAGGGTGAACCTGATTTTAAACAGGCCTCCATTGCATCTACTCGCATTCAGGTTTGAGTCTATTCTGATAAGAAACTGCCATTTTTCAAGATCCAGCAATGCAATACAATAATACTTATTAAATCAAGTTAAATCAACTCAAATCCGGTTCATTAGCGGCTATAAGGAAATAACGAGAAGAATAACAATGTGCAGTAAACGATAATGCTGTTTGCATTGCAAACCATTGTGTTCTTACATCAAGATGCAGTTCTACATTAAAATAATATGGTAAGACACACCAATTTCCAATATCAAGCAGCAAAAATAGCTGTTTTGTACAGCTAAAAATAGCTGGAAGCAAAGCCAGACATATGTAATTTAAAATGGCCGAGCCCGCTCTTACAGAAAAATAAGGTGAGTAGTTTTAAACAGTTTTATACTAATTACAATCAAACAAATGAAATGCACACAATAGAATAATCTGACATGTTTAGCTGGAACTTTACCTGCAGACACATGTCGCCACACTGTTTGACTTATGAATGATATTATTGTGTTGTTTTTAAACAGTAAATGGGATATGAATTTGGGCCAACATCTGAGCTAATAAAAAAAAAAAAAAACTGGCATATCATTGGTTAACTTTTCGTGCATATCTTTTGTTTTTCTTCCAGCCTCAAAAAGCTCAGCGTATGTCGTTGTCCCGATTGTGTTGCTGTTGCTCGTGTTGATTTTGCTTCTATACAGAAGATACCAGAACCAAAAGAAGTGAGACACACCAAAATCAGCAGCACTTCTGTGCTTTTACATAATCACATCCTACACAATTCCAGTCCATTTATCTACATTTTTACTTTTTCTTTTTAGAATGGATATGCCACCTCCATTCAAGCCTCCCCCACCACCAGTGAAATACACATCAGTGAGGAACCATGATGTCCCTATGACTGATATTCTAGTGTGAATGTATCATGCACTTGAGAACCCACAAACCGTGGGCCACAAATATGCTGACAGGAAGATTTTTCCCTAAAGGCCTCATCCAACAATGAAAATTCTTTCATCGTTTGTATTTCATCAATACTTTGATGCTTCAAAAAGTTTAGAAAGACATTGTAAATGTTATCACTTAGAACTGAGTGGTTTTATTTTAAAAGTCTTTCAAAGAGACAGTCATTTTATATGATGAAAACAGTGCACATAGAGAATTTTCATACTTGGTTGAATGGACCTTTTAACGTGTCATTTTGTTATGTGTTTGTTTAACATGGGATCCTTTGTGTATGATTTGTATGTGATTTAAGTGTTTTTAGAATATTTGTACTTATTTTCTCTGTATTTTTTAATAGATTGTACATAAAATTGGTTAATCTTATAAATATTTTGGATTTGTTTGTTTTTTTTTGGTACCTTAACTAACTAAAAAAAATATCTGATATGGTGCCCCAAGTTTGAACTTCCAAAATGCAGTTTAAATGCGGCTTCAAACGATCCCAGCTGAGGAAGAAGGGTCTTATCTAGTGAAACGACTGGTTATTTTTATTAAAAAAATAAAATTTAAATACTTTTTACTCTTTAAATGTTTTTTTTTTGGTACTTATTTTCTCTGTATTTCTGAATAGGTTTTACATAAAATTTGTTAATCTTATAAATATTTTGGATTTGGTTTTTTTTGGTACCTTTTAAAAATAACAAAAAAAAGTGATTTTGCTTAACTACAAACATTAAATATACTACATAATATTTTGCGTTTTACTTAGTACAAAAATTACTCTCATGTTTTGAAAATCAGAGGTTTACGTATAATGTTTTATTTTTATCAGTTTAGACAAAACAGAATTTTAATATCGGCAATAACATGAAAATAATTATTAACCAGAATTTTAATATTGTTTTGTTCCTATTTATGTATACTGATTATCTAACGTCTAGTATTCCGTGACTCAGTTTTACAGCAAGTTGTAATGTTGAAACTTTCATATATTAAAAAAAAAGCATGGCCGCAGCTTGTCACAGATGCATTCTGACAGGAAATCGGGGAAGACATGCTGAATACCAACACTTTATTTAAAATAAGGTCATAATTAACAGATTTAAAGCAGTTCATTGCTTATAAAGAGTACAGGGCAACTTCATCAAATCTCTAGAGATAAGAGCATCTGCTGTTCACTTAGGGAAATAAAACCACATATGCTGCACATTTAACCAAAAACCCAAGCAACTGTTGATTCAGACAGACTACACTAGAGAAGTGGTGGTGTTGATCATTTCCTGTGCCTCTGCTGCTGCTTACAATTTTGACTCTTTTTGTTAAGACTGTTGTCCTCAGAAAAATGGATTTTTTGATGACAGAGCCAGCTTACAAACTTCTTATCTTTTTATGCATGATACAAGGTAAGAGGGGCTTGAATTTTTATTTCTTCCAACAAAGAAAATGTTTACTATCATTTATACTATATATTCATAAAGAAGACAGAAGCAAAAAAGAACTGAAAAAGGGGACTGAAAAAATCCATTATCAATTATTTATCAAGCACAATTTTTTATTATTATTTTTTTTAGAAAAAAAACGTATCAAACAAAACTGACTTGCTGCTTATTAATCAATTTATTTGAAAAGTTTATCTGGGAATGGTTAAAAAAAAAAAAAAAAAAAAAAAAACTTAAAGGAGAAGTTTACTTCCAGAACAATAACGTGCTGACTACCAGATGTTCATCCAAGATGTTCATGTCTTTCCTTCTTCAGTCGTAAAGAAATTATGTTTTTTGAGCTAAACATTTCAGCATTTTTCTCCATATAATGGACTGATATGGTGCCCCGAGTTTGAACTTCCAAAATGCAGTTTAAATGCGGCTTCAAGTGATCCCAAATGCAGTTTTAAATGATCCCAGCTAAGGAACAAGGGTCTTATCTAGCGAAACAATTGGTTAATTTCATTTAAAAAATACAATTTAAATACTTTTTAATCTCAAACACTCGTCTTGTCTTGCTCTCCCTGAACTCTGTGTATTCTGGCTCAAGACAGTTAGGGTACACTGTTAAAAATAAAGGTGCTTTAAAAGGTTCTTCACAGCGATGCCATAGAAGAACCATTTTTGGTTCCACAAAGAACTATTCAGTCAAAGGTTCTTTAAAGAACCATCTCTTTCTTACCTTTTTAGAATCTAAAGAACTCTCTTTGCCACAAAGAACCTTTTGTGAAACAGAAAGGTTCTTCAGATGTTAAAGGTTCTTTATAGAACCATTTAAACAAAAAAGGTTCTTCTATGGCATCGTGAAGCACCTTTATTTTTAAGAGTGTATGTCGAAAAACTCCAATCGTATTTTCGCCCTCAACTTCAAAAATCATTTCAAAATCATCCTACATCGCTGCAGAAGTTCCGACCCAGTTTTTGCAAAGTGAACACACAAAGAAGATCAAACACCCTTAACAAAAAAGGTAAAAAAGCGATATAGGATGATTTTGAAGTTGAGGGAGAACATGAGATGGGAATTTTTTGACATACCCTAACTGTCATGAACCGGAACAAAAACAGTTTAAGCAGAGTGAGACAAGACGAGCCTTTGACATTAAAAAGTATATAAACTGTATTATTTTTATGAAAATAACCGATCGTTTCACTAGATAAGACTCTTCTCCTTGGCTGGGATCATTTACAACTGCATTTGGGATTGTTTGAAGCTGCATTTAAACTGCATTTTGGAAGTTCAAACTCGGGGCACCATAGCAGTCCATTATATGGAGAAAAATCCTGAAATGTTTCCCTCAAAAAACATAATTTCTTTACAGCTGAAGAAAGAAAGACATGAACATCTTGAATGGAAAGGGGTGAGTACATAATCTGTAAATTTTTGTTATAGTTACTAAATTTAAACTTTCCTTGAAGTGTCTTGAATTACCTAGCTCTCTATACATAAAATGACATCAAATTATACTACAGATAACACTGGACATTGTAGTACTCTGACTATCACTTATGAAATTGGTTTATCAGGAACATATGGAGTGCTTATACAGTATAACGCGTCTGCAGCTGCTGTGGAGGGACAGAATGTCAGCCTCCAGTGCATTATGGGAGAGGTGAATGACATCAAAATCATCCAGCTGGAATGGATTAAAGAACAAAAAGGAAATCAGAAGAATGATCAGAACATTGTTGTGTTCCATCCTGGGTTCCCGACATATTATTTTCAGTCCGGTCCTTTTCTGGAGACAGTGACCAGTCCAAAAACTGGGAAGCTGCAGGGCTCAATCCTGACCCTGTATAAAGTTACAATGAATGACAGTGGAAACTATATTTGCGAAATTATTTCATATCCTAATGGATCGATCAGAAGAACCACAAAGCTGCAAGTTACAAGTAAACTGCTTACTGTTAAACTAAATTATCACATTCAGTTTACATTTAAAAGCTAATAATCATCCTCTGTCTGCCCATTTCAGAGCCTCCACCATCAGTGAAGATGTCATATCCACATGGATTCATAAAAGAGGGGGGCGACGTGAAGATAACTTGTTCAGCTAGCCCTCCACCACTCCGTTATGAACTTGGACGTTCAAAGGTAAGTCAGACGGATAAATACACATTTCTACATGTCACAGTTTATACAACTGTTATGTTGATCTCATTCACCTTATCAGGACAAGATATTTTGGCTGGAGAGCTCAAACGGAGAGTTCATTTTACCACACGTCACCAGAAACGACAGTGATGTTTACATCTGTTTACCTGAATGGGACCGAAATCAGCAAGGTTTCAATGCCACAATGGAACTGACTGTGAATTGTGAGTGTTTGTATTGAGAATATAAATCAGTTCCACCTACAATGTTTTTAAATGAATTTCTATCATTGTCTGTCAAATAAAACCAATCCATATAAAGTAATTCCTGCTTTTCCAAACAGTTCTTGATGGCATTAAGTGTAACACAAGCAGCACTTTAAACATCAGCGTTGGTGAGGACGTGGCGATTTCTTGTATCGCAAAAGCATCACAGCACTTGGAGTATAAGTGGATGAGGGTAAGATTGTGAAATATTAAGAGACTGAAATAGAGTATTAAAGCAGTATTGCTTTAAATAAACCATCTGTGGCGTATTAACTGTCTCAGTTTGTCTAAAAATTACAAATCCATGTGATGATTTTTAGGGTGACACAACACTGTCTCTATCAGACACTTTGTCTCTGACCTCGGTAACATCTGACCACTCAGGAACATACAAACTGACAGCTGTCCTTCTAGACAATCAACTCCAGACAGACGTGGAGTTTTCTATCCATGTTCTCTTAAAGCAAAGCAAAGGTAAGAAAAGCTTTTTTGTAATTAAAATTCCTTAAAATTCCACTTTCTGTGCCATGTCTTATATTTCATTGTCTCTGCCATAATGATTGCTGCTGAAGCAATGACTAGCTCATGGAGCACTGGTACTGCTGAGACAACAGAAGTTGGTCATTTTCTAACCAGCACATTCTAAACAAATGCCATTCTGCCAACTCAAACACACCAGTCATCCCACTCCTCAATATCAGCTCTTCTACTCCACCTGTTGGCAATGCATTTACATTACATGCAAGAACTTACATAGTTAAAACTGTACAATTCCAGATCCAACTACCAGAATGAGCGGTTTTTATCAGAGTAATCAATGAATTTATCAGAGAGTCAAATCTATTGACCAGGACTTCAGGTGTGGGTCAGTTTCATCTGTAAACCAGCTACTGTAGTTTTGTATTTGTTTACTTAGTTAAGTGCTAGCAACTCTTAGCAATAGTAGCCAGAGGATTGATAATACTGCAAACTAAACTAAACTAAATGACAAATACTCAAAATACTGCATGGAAAATTAAAACCAAAAATCATGTTCAGAATAAGAATTCTTATGTAAAGATATTTTCAATGTAATTATTATTGTACTATTTTTGACATCTAGGCAATTAAGAAAATATAGTTTTACTAAATCTATAGTATTTAGGTAATTTTACAATAAAACAACACATGGTTATAATGTGATACTTTAAACTCAACTAAAATAAAGTTATGTTATTGCAAACAGAACACAACGAGGTGGTTGTTTTGCAAGAAGGGGGAGACAGTTCTGTTCATAACAGTAGATGGCTGATGGGAAATGGACAGGTACAAGAAAATTAGTGGAAAAAAGTAAACACGCAAGTGAGATGCAGAGAGATATCATGGAAAATAAAGAGACTGAAAAGACAAATGGAATGAAGGTGCAGTTCAAGAGAGAACCTTTAATTATTTTGTTTAAGTTTTAGGTTTTAAACCTTTTTTAAAATGTGATGGCCATACAAAAAATAGGTGGTTTCAGAATTTGTTTTGGGTGTATGGGATGGCCTGGATGAGTGTGAGATTTCACCAGCCTGAAATTTTGTCCCAGTCCTGCCCTGTTCATGGTGGATGTTTAGCCTTGATACATTCATAAGCTAACAAAATTTGAAATGTAAATTAATTTGCATTAATGTGTCAGTATGACTTGAGGTCCAGTTACCAGCATGACACAAAAACAGGCAGTACTAATGGGTACTTTTTACTTAAGTACACATCAGAGCTCATGCTTCTTTACTTAAACTTGAGTAAAAAAGTATAGTCAGTACTTCTACTTTTACCAGAGTATTTTTAACCATGAGTATCTGTACTTCTACTTGAATGAAGGATGTGTGTACTTTTGCCATCTCTGTACCTGTTATAACAAAGAAAAACATCACCACCATTGTTACAACATCAAAAGGTAAAACACACATACACAATATTATTCCAAATTTAAATATATAGCTGCAAGCAGCGATTACCAGGCTTCAAGCGTTTTAAGGCATTAAATGCACATATGAAAAAAGACATTTTTTAGCAAGCCTGTAGCCACCTAAATCACTAATTTAAAAAAGCATTTTTGGCAAATTCAGGTAATTTACCATGAAAATGTTATGTTTTTTAACATTTATGACTGTTATACCACCAGTTGTGGTCGGATCTCCTTAAATCTTTGCATGCTTGTTTAGAATCACCTGTCGCATGTGCTTAGCAGGTTTCGTGAAGTTTTGAGTTTTTTTTTATTTTTTGGCTTTGTAGGATTTCGGGTGAATTTAGACAGGCCCCTTTAATGACCCTGTTATAGCTTCTCAAAGGGTGTACATTTCAACAGTTTTTGATAATGAATGACCTAGAGAGTCCAGAGAATTGTACTACAGTGTTTTTTTTCCCCAGACTGAGTGAAAAACCTAGGACTAGTAGGTATTTTACATTTTCTCAATCATTTAACAAACAATTTGACTGACAGCAGTGGTTCTAGAGGCAAAGTTGTTCAGAATGAGGAGTTCTATTGTATGATATGAATATCACACGTATGTGCAAAAAACCGTGCAATGTACAATCGTTTACACCCTTGAAAAATGCGATGTTGCCCCCGAGTGGCCGATTTCTTTCAAATTTCTCACAGACCTTTGGGGCCATGAGTCAAACAAGCTCACCGAGTTTTGTTCCGATTGGCCTCCATTAACCTTGTCTAACAGGTGCTCAAACTTTTTTTAGCCAATGTTTTTTGAGATAGGCAAATGTCCTTATAGACACTTGTAGCACTTTGGACCACGACCGAGCACAGAGATTTTCATGTTGATAGGACAAATGGTTGTGCAGTTATACCCATTTTAATGTTTTTTTCCCTTTTATAGTGACACTAAGTAGCCAAGCTCTGTGATTTTTTTTTTTTTTCCCTGTGACCTCAGATTAAGCTGTATCCCTTCCAGCCTTAACCCATAAGACACTTGGGAGCCTTGGTCATGTTGTAGGCGGTGTGAGTACTTCCATCCCTCCAAGTTTTAAGTCAAGTTTAAGTAAAACGGTTTGTGGAGATCGCTTATCTTTGGCCATTCTAACAATTGCAATAGGTTTTCAGTGCTACGTGCTTAAACCCCTAAACATTTTTTTACAATATTTCATAAAACTGTAAAAACGTGCTCCTGAAATGACTTTCCTTTTATGCTGACATCACATAGGCCATGCCGTCTGGTGGTCAGTGATGGACGTTTTCGAAACATACTTCATAAAGCTTTGATGTCAGGAGATTCCATCAAACGAGGCATCGCTACGTCATATTATTTCAAAGTAAAGTGTTTCAGACCTTGTTTTTGAGTCATACAGACATTTAGAATCCATGAATGAGTGTCTAATGGCTAACTGATCTCGGGTCAGTTGGATGACGGAGGTTCACTTTTAATTAACTTTAATTAAATTTTAATAAGCCTACTTGTAGGGTAGCCTATAATAGAAAAATCAGAGTATTTAATTACTTCTAAATGACAGTTTGCGAAACCCTGCCAACAACTACTCAAAAGAAAACACAAATTTCACAGAAACTTCATATCTGATGATATTTAATAAAACAACTGGTTTGTAAAAGATCAATTTTTTGATGCATTTACACTGATTGAACCAGCAGGTGTCGCAGCGTTTGTTTTGTTTTTCTTCCAGCCTCAAGTTCAGCAGTTCATATCACTGTCCCGTTTGTGTTGCTGTTGCTCGTGTTGATTGTGCTGCCATAGGCTACAGAAGACGCCAGGACCAAAAAAAAAGTGAGACACACCAAAATCAACAGCATATCCTCTGGCCTTTTACGTAATCTCACATCCTACACATTTCCAGTCCATTTATTTACATTTTTACTTTTTCTTCTCAGAATGGATATGCCACCTCCATTCAAACCTCCCCCACCACCAGTGAAACAGGCCTACAGATCAGTGAGGAACCATAATGTCCCTATGACTGATATTCGAGTGTGACTGTATCGCAAACCATGATCCACAAATACAGTATGCTGACAGGAAGATTATTCCCTAAAGACCTCAGCCAAACACGAAAAGTGTTTCATCGATTACTCATCATCCTCATGAAGTTTCGTTCCTTGTCTAAAACGGAAATGAAGATATTTTTAATGAAACCTGAGAGATTTCTGCCCTTCCATTGAAAGTCCACGCAAACAATACTTTGATGCGTCAAAGAGTTCTTAAACACGCTGTATAATTTCGGTTTGTTCTGGTTCTGGTAACAGACATTAAATATATTATTGAACATCTTGAGTTTTACTTAGCACACAAACTACTCCTACATCATAATTATGTAAAAAAAAAAATCCCTGAAATGTGTGAATTTACAAAAACAAAAGTGTGTGAGGGTGGGAGGAAGTGGGGTTAAAAACCAGGTAAATTCCCGAAATATGAAATTTTACTAGGCCTTAGGTAATTTAAGAGTTTTATAATAATAATTATTTTCAATGGACAAGACAGGTATTGCAATGCCAGCTTTTTAATGCCATCATAATACAACTGCTGGGCTAGCTTTGAAATGCTAACGCTGACCTCCTGTTGTGGCTTGATGTTCCGTTAACAAAGCGAAGGCTATCAGCTGATTGTTTCAGGCCCCATAAAACCTCAGTTTACACCTCAGATAGTCGAGACAAACCAACTGCTAAAACCACATCAGACAGTGACCAGCAGAGACAGTATGTATCCTTAACCTTTTAAGGTGTAACCTGGAAATACAAATGCAAGATCTGGTCACCATTTATTATAACTTGCAATAACAGCACAGCTGGTGGTTGTTTATATGATGCTTAAATGAACTTAGGTTTCCTGGTTCTGTTCATCCTGCTTAGTCAACATTCAGCATTTTAAAACGCAGTTTACTCCTATAGGAGAAGCCTTTCTAATTAATGAACAGCGACATACACCTGATAGAAAGTGTAAGTGTGATAAGACAGAGAGAAAACAAGAGAAAGAGAGAGAGAGATGCTTTTTGTACAGAGTTTTGTGCATTGTGGTTCTTTGCTACAACAGCGACACGTTTATGCAGAGGGACGTTTCCTGCTCTCGCTATTGTGGTCGGAAATGGAAAATTCAGAAAAAAGGATTGATTGTTTCAGTGTTTAAATCATCTGTATCCTGCACTGTACAATCAGGCCTCCAATGTACTATTGTAAATCATGTATACAGGTTATTTACCAATAATGTATGAGAACAACAATCAATTGTGCACTATTTTCATTTATCTTTGACTCACACAATAAAGTACAGTGCGTCAAAGTTCAGTTATACAGAAAAGAGAAACTAGAAAATTAAGATTTGGGTGTTGTATTACCTGAATACCTTATATTATGACTATTATAATAAATTGTGATTATAAGAACATTTGTGTTCATAATAAGTTAGTCTTTCACATTTTAGAAATATTTTAGTTCTATATTACAGTGTGTACATTTAAATAATGAATTGTGTTACAGTAAAACTGCTGTACAACGAAGTACTTGATCTGATGAATCCAACCAAATTTTTAAGATTTTTAAAAACTGGTCACCGAAAAACCCATATTTGTCAAGTGCTAATCTGAATCCTAAATATTGCTGAGTCTCTCAGTGTCCGTGGTAGTTGCGGCCCTGTTTGATTTTGTACTTTTCACTCAATTTTTTAAATATCAGAGTTTGCTCACATGATAAACGTAAACGCAAACATACTTCCTAATAAAGAAAATCGAGATAACAAACATAACAGATTTTACATATTTCACAAAACACAAAAAGGAAACTTTCAAATGCAAAAAAATGTCACACTTAGATTTTAACAAATACCATAAAAGTCATAAAGATTAAATGCTTTCGATGTACATCGAAACAACAGAGAGTGGTTTATGACACTACAATTTGTAGACTCCATGTGTTTCTTGTGATGTGATCGTTAGCAACGAATAAGGTAGCCGCCACATTTCCTGTTTGTAACCGTAAACGTCTAAAGACGATAAAAATAGCAGCACTTGTGCACTTCTCGCTGAACATGCTCACGTACAGGTGAAAGGTTTTATCAGACAAGGCTTTATTGGACATTTGACCCTATAAAATCATGGGGGGGAGGTAAGAGAAAAAATGCTTTATCACTTTTGTATGGGATTGTTCTCGGCTGACTGTATTTCTAACACATTGTGCTTAAATGAAAGCTGTTTTGTTGTCTCAATCAGTAGTTCATCATGTTAGTTTCAGACTGAAACTATGTGTTTTTTTTCTTTCAGAAATGTATTTTTTCATGTTTCAATTATGGTTCTCAGTCATTTGTTGTTGTTAAGGCTTAAAAAAGTGCTGGACTGAAGTCAAACCCTGACATATTAAACCTTCTTTGAATAATACAGTAAAATATACAGTAAATAATCTGCACAAACAATTACTGATGTTTATTAATGATATACAGTAAGTGATAATAATTATAGGGAGAAATTCATGAAATTCTCTTAGTGTGGAAACATCTATGAAAAAAACTTTTCCTGATTTCTGTTTCTACACTATTTAAAATGACATCTACTTCAACAGTTTTTATATAAATAAAAAAAAAGTTACACTGAAATATTAAAATATTGAACGTTTTTAACAATTTAAAAATGAGGAAAGCAATCTGTAACACGTTTTATGTAAATAATAAAATATTCCATTTCAACATTAAAATATTTAAAGTTTTAAGAATGAAAAAAGAAGACAACCTGTAACAGGTTGTAAATATAAAAATATTTTGAAAGTTTTTTTTATAAAAAGAATTACTAATGAGAAAATAACAATTGTACCGACTGCCTGTCGTTGTTGTTTTAGTTGTTTGTTATTGATAAAAGTCAGGCACAATAATGGCAACCGTGAAACAAAATGATTATTAAAAGTTGGAATATAAAAATTAAATAGATGTAATGGGAAGCTAATGCAATATTCATCCAATAATGACCTGTTAATTCTCTCTTTAGGTTCAAGTTCCTGCAAAACTGAACATGTGGCTATTGCTCTGACATCGATTGCACTGGTGATATCTTTGTGTTTAAATGTTGTATTCTGTTTATTAAGAAGAAAGGGGAAAAAATATGCAGGTATGCTTCATGCATGCTTCATACATTTGACTTTTATAGAACAAAGATGAATTATGACAAATCTACAACAACCTGAGGTGACAGTTATAAACTTTTATTTTTTTTTAATCAGCTAATGAAAACATATTTGAATATGGAGATGAGCCATTACGTCAAGATTCACTTCGATCTTACAGGTGATTATCAGCACACAGTTAGAATTATAATTTTTAATGTGTATTTTCACAAAAACAAAAGGCTAAAATGTTTTGATTTAAAACGTAATAATCCTCTTCCACAACAACAGCCCTTTAAATCGTTTAAATATACTCGACTATGTGCATTTTGTGCAGGTTTGAGGATGATGAGATGGAAAGACAAGAAAATCCTATTTATGGAAACATCTGTTTAGATGGAGGAGGTAGGTTTAGCTAACAATTGCAGTAATTCAGTGCATTCAGTGCATGTCTGCTATTCACTGCGAATAATTATGCTGTTATGATGACATTGCTATTTATTTAATACCTGTTAATTTTGTGCAGAACCTTTTGAAATGTCTCCAGAGGTGTGCTATGAAGAAATGTCACATGCAAGCACAGCAAAGAAGAGATTAAAGGTATGGTCTTTAACAAATTTAATGGAAATTCAATGCACATTTTCCAAATCATGTAAAATAAACTTTGATTTCAATATTTAAAGAACTCACCAAACTACTAATCTATATTAGTATCCGTAAAATGTCTTTTAAAACTATGAGTTAATTCGTTAACATAAAAACATGGCATTTTTGAACGCTTTATCAATGTTTTTGTGGAAAACATGCAATATCCATCCGAATTGATGTTCTTGCCCTTATTTAGTTAATTAGTTAGTTTATGTTGTTTATTGGTTGGTTGGCTAGCTACAGTTAGTTATTAGATGGTTGACTAGCAACACATAGCGCATTAAACTATAATAAACAGAATAGTAACGTTTAATACGTAGGTTTTATTTTCTGGTTCTCTGATATTTTTAAAGTAAATTCTGTTGAACACCGCATGCATTGTAGTATTTCTTGCATGCTCAAAATTAGAAACCGCACCTTTATATATTAACTGTATTGTGCGGCATTTTTCATAATAACTTCAATGGCTTAATGGTGTAAATTTAAGACGTTCAGAGAGAAGAAGGGCTGCGTGAGAATGCACACTTGATAACTATTTTAGGCATGCACGCCTACGCATTTTACAGAAAATAGACGTGTGCAGAAACAGATCTTTTAATCAACACAGCTGTGGTCAGGGAACTCAGACCACTCTACAGCAGTATATATGTCAAAAGCTGCATTGTTATGCCACATTAATTAGCTTGCAAGCTGAACATTCAAATGCATTGATAGCAATTCTGCACGATAATGAGCCTTTTTGAAAGCTAAAGTCACCACCATATCAAAATTGAGATTTTTTTGTGTGAATATTGCAGTGTTTATTCTAAATGATTCATCCATGCACATCATTATTATTTTTTAACTCATGCCCCCATATGCACCCTTTTGGACTTCCAAAGTTGGAATAAATCTACTTTTTTAACTTTAAAATATATATTTTAGCACTGTAATTTGTGTTTTCTTACCTTGGCTTACATAAAACTAGTTAATGCTGCTGCGTCAGTGTTTCTAAAACACAGAATGAGGGTGTGGCGCTCGTTTGACCAACACTTTTTTCCTCTTTTTAAAAGCCATGAAGAAAGTAACGCTATCATGGATTTTATTTCTTTCGCTATTAGACTATTGAGAATGCAAAAAGTATTTTTGTTCTCTCTTTTTCATCTTTTGTTTCACTACTGGATAAGTTTATTCAGTTATATCTAGAAAAGTGAAAAGGATCAAGTTTTAAACAAAATATTAGACAGAACATGTGCGCATCGACATTAAGGCAACCTGTCACTTGACGCAATCTACCACACACTGCTGCAGCGGCAACAATCCAATCAGTTTCTAATGGATGGACAAAACTGTTTTTTTTCTGTTTAAGAAGCTGTTTTACCCGAATATACACTGCTGTTCAAAAGTTTGGGAGTAGTGAGATTTTTAATGGGGTTTTTTTTTAAAGATTTCTCTTATGCTCTTTAAGGCTTGGTCAAAAATACAGAAAAAAAACTGTAATATTGTGCAATATTATAACAGTTTAAATGAATGGTTTTCTATTTTAATATATTTTAGAATAGAATTTATTTCTGTGATGCAAAGCTGAATTTTCATTGACCGTTACCCCAGTCTTCAGTGTCACATGATTCTTCAGAAATCATTCTTATATGCTGATTTATTACTTTTATTATCAGTGTTAGAAACAGTTACACTGCTTAATATTTCTTTCAGGATTCTTCGATGAATAAAAAGTTAAAAAGAACATAATTTATTCAAAACAGAAATCTTTTCGATCAACATAAGTTTCGCTATCACTTTGCATCACACATATAACACACGTATAACACATCCTTGGTAAATAAAAGTATTAATTTCTTTCAGAAAAAAAGAAAGAATAAAAATGTACTGACCACATATGTTTAAATGGTAGTTTATATTGCTCTAAAAGATTTCTTTTTCAAATAAATGGCAATCTTTTTGACCTTTAATTTATTAAAGAATCCTAAAAGTATGACGTTCCAACAAAATATTAAGCAGCACAACTGTTTTCAACATTGATTATAAATCAGCATATTAGAATGAGTTCTGAAGGATCATGTGACACTGAAAACCGGAGTAATCATGCTGAAAATTCAGCTTTGCATCAAAGGAATAAATTATATATTTAAAAAATATTCACATAGAAAACAGTTATTTAACACTGAAATAATATTTCACAATATTACTGTTTTTTCAGGATTTTTGTTCAAATAAATGCAGACTTGATGAGCATTTCTTTTAAAAAATAAAATTACTAATTTTACTGATCCCAAACACTTGAACGTCAGTGTACGTACGTCACAAAAGGGTAAAAAGACTAACATATCTTCCATTTCATGCTGACTTTAAAATTTGCCGTTGGGTTTTATGTTGTTTTATGTTGGCACATTCTTTATTATTTTTACTTATTTTGGTTTGTTTAGCCCTATATGAACACAGCAATAGCATTAGTTATCGCCGTTGAAAACCAAAGAGCACCTATTCATCTTAAAACGTTGTCTAATTGTTCTTCTTCTTTTCATTTCTGCTTCTGATAAATTTGATATATACGGGAATACAACTGGAATACGGTGTGTGTGTAACGACAGCTACAGATATAACCTTGATGGATGACGCTATAGGGAACATACTGTAAACGGGTGCACCAGTGTGATGGCTGTTTTACTCACAGGTTAC